>NC_087208.1:83564453-83652966 GCF_015104395.2 Macrobrachium nipponense
ACCGTTGACAACGACTCCGAGGGAGTTGGTGGCCAAGTACAGGGATCCCATCAAGAGCCTTGCTTTAACACAAGCAGTGGAACAAATGTTCGAGAAAGAGGCTATAGAGCTTGTGAGCGACCCTTGCTCAGCGGGGTTTTACAACCGCCTTTTTCTAGTTCCAAAAGCCTCAGGAGATGGAGACCGGTTCTGGATGTAAGCGCCCTAATTCTTTGTAGAAAAGAGGAAGTTCGCCATGGAGACGACATCCTCAGTGTTGGCGGCCCTTCGGCCAGGGGACTGGATGGTGTCCCTAGATCTTCAGGACGCTTACTTCCATGTGCCTATCCATCCTTCGTCAAGGAATACCTCAGGTTCATGATGGGAGGAAGGATATTCCAGTTCAGGGCTTTGTGCTTCGGCCTTTCAACAGCCCCTCAGGTCTTACAGGCCTAATGAAAATGTAGCAAGATGGCTACATTTGGAGGAGTCAGAGTGTCCCAGCTTTACTTGGACGACTGGCTGATCAGAGCCAAGTCTCAGGAAAGATGTTTGGAGGACCTACAAAAGACCCTTTTTATGGCAAGTTCTCTGGGACTTTTGGTGAACTTTCAAAAGTCTCAGTTGATCCCCAGTCAAGATCTATCTACTGGGGATTCGGATGGCTTCTCTGGATTTTCGGGCTTTTCCGTCTCCAGAACGGATAGCCCGAGGGTCAGAGAAAGTCAAAGCCTTCCTAGAGAAAGAAGTATGCACAGCGAGGGAGTGGATGAGTTTGTTGGGGACACTCTCCTCGTTGGAGCAATTCCTTTCTCTAGGAAGGTTGCACCTCAGACCTCTCCAGTTCTTTCTACATCGAAACTGGAGGTGTCGTTCGCAAAACCTAGAGTTCTCCTTCGAGATCTCAAGGGAAATCAAGAAGGACCTCTCTTGGTGGGCCAACCCTCTCAGGTTTGCAGAAGGGATGTCCTTCACATTCCGAAACCCCAACCAAGTGTTGTATTCCGACGCCTCGGAAACAGGTTGGGGAGCGACGCTCGGGTCAAGAGAAGTGTCAGGCACCTGGAACAAGGAACAGGTAACCTGGGCACATCAACAAGAAGGAGCTGATGGCGGTTGGGCTAGCTTGAAAGCTTTCGAGCCCCAGTCCTAGCTTCAACAGTTCGATCAACTCGGACAACACCACGGCCCTGGCTTACATCAGGAAGCAAGGGGGGACTCACTCTTTCTCCCTGTACGAGACAGCAAAAGAACTTCTGCTTTGGGCAGAACAAAGGAAGATTTGTCTCCTTACCAGGTTCGTAACAGGGAGAAAAGAACGTCAGAGCAGACCTCCTAAGCAGGAAAGATCAAGTCCTGCCTGCAGAGTGGACTCTTCACGAAGATGTTTGCCAGGACCTGTGGAAGCTTTGGGCAAGCCTCATATAGACCTCTTCGCCACAGCCAAGAATACGAGGATAGCCAACTACTTGCTCTCCGATATCGGACACGAGGGCAGTGTCGATAGACGCGTTCCTACTAGATTGAAGGGTCTAGACACGTATGCTTTTTCCTCCATGCAAGATACTGGGAGAGGACTCTAAAGAAATTTGCAGAATCGGAGGCAGCAAGGATGTTACGCTGGTAGCCCCGTTCTGGCCCGCACAAGTATGGTTCACAGAGGTACTGGAGATGGTTAGTAGATCTTCCGAGAACATTACCACAGAGGATCGATCTGCTCAGACAACCCACTTCGAGAGGTATACAAAAACCTCCCCGCTCTAGATCTGACTGGCTTCAGTACTGTCAAAAGTTTGGTCAGAACGAGAGGCTTTTCGGCAAGAGTTGCAACGGCTATCGCAGCAGCAAGAAGGCCTTCTACCCTTAGAGTCTACCAATCGAAGTGGGACGTCTTTCGGCGATGGTGTAGGAACCATCACTTTTCCTCTTCAGTACCTCTGTGACCCAACCCAAATAGCAGACTTCTTACTTTTCCTTAGGGAAGAAAGTGGATTGGCGGTATCAACCATTAAGGCTATCGTAGGCATGCTATCTGCAGTGTTAGGCACAGAAACTTAAAACATTTCAGAAGAATAAGGACCTTCATGATCTAATAAGATCGTTTGAAACATCCAAGAAGGTTTCTCCAGGGGTTCCGAGTTGGAATCTGGATGTAGTGCTACGTTACCTGAGGTCTAATAAGTTCGAACCGCCTCAGTCTGCCTCGTTTAGAGACCTCACGAAGAAGACAATTTTTTCTCATGGCATTGGCTTCCGCAAAGAGGGTTAGTGAACTCCATGCACTAGAAGGAAATGTGGGATTCAGAGGAGATGCAGCCATCTGTTCGTTCTTCCTTCGTTCTTAGCCAAGAACGAGAACCCCTCAAACCCTTGGCCTAGGAGCTTTGCAGTACAAGGCTTGTCTGCATTAGTAGGCGAGGAAGCAGAGAGGTCTCTTTGCCCAGTAAGAAGTTTGAAATTCTATCTACAGAGAAAGAAAAAACTTAAGGGCAATGAGGTCAATCTTTGGTGCTCTGTAAGAGATCCAAGGAGGACTCTTTCGAAGAATGCGCTTTCTTTCTTTATCAGAAGCCTGGTGAAAGAAGCGCATGCGATATGTGAGGAAAGTCAATACAAAGTTCTTAAGGTCAAAGCTCATGAGGTAAGAGCTATTGCCACGTCATTGACTTTTAACAAAAACATATCCCTGAGTAATATTATGAAGGCAACATTCTGGCGTTGCAACTCAGTCTTTGCTAACCACTATCTGAGAGACGTCAAAATTACGTATGAAAAGTGCTTCGGGTTAGGCCCGTACGTATCGGCGGATTCGGTGCTGGGGCAGGGAGCTGAGACATATCCAGTAGTATATATTTTTTCCCTTGTTAGGTTGTAAGTTGTTGGTTGTTTGAAGAACATGCGGGTAGGCATGTTTTTCATTTCGTAGTCTAACAATGATTAGATTGGTTAGGTGATCGGTTTATGTTTGAGCTCCTTGCAATGATAGTGGTTAGGTTCTGTCATATAAGTGGGCGAATCCCCGTTGACAGATCCTGCTCGGATTCTACCAAGTAAGCGGATAACCAAATCCCTTTGGTAGACCCAAAGAGTCTGTCAGCTGTAGGTCACGCCCTCGCTGAAGCTCTTAAGGCAACGCAGACTCATAGACAGTAACTACGAAGTCTTCTGCCTAAACAGGTAAGAACCAAGGTTGTTTTTTACATCCTACAACAAGTGTTGTTTTCCCCTTTTTTCCATATTTATATTGCTGTCTCTTTCCCTCCACCAAGGGTGTCAATCAGCTAAGTATATATCTGACAGGAAAGTTTCATGTACAAAAATGTTATTGTTAGTATACAATAAGGTTTTGTACATACTTACCCTGGCAGATATATACGATTGATGGCCCGCCCAGCCTCCCCTCAGGAGACCGGTGGAAGGAAAAATTCTGGCTGGAAAGGGAGGTTGGTTCTTACATCCGCCACCCAGCGGCGGGTAAGGTAGATCACCTGACCTACCTGTCGCGTGTGCCGCGATTTGTTTTGAATTCTGTCGTGACGTCAGAGACGTATAGCTAAGTATATATCTGCCAGGTAAGTATGTACAAAACCTTATTGTATACTAACAATAACATTTTATGGAGGCTCACACCCCCTCTTCCCGGGCTGGCCAGGCCATCCCCCCTCCTCCTGGCCTCGTCTTCGTGGGTAGCCCAGGTTTGGCCATCTTGTATTGCTCCGCAAGTGACTGCTGTTGATAATGTCACAGGATCCGTCTCGTGGTATTCCTCCACCAGTGGTGTCTGCTTCTCCCTCACACCGAGGGGAAACCGTGACGTCACCACCACTTGTGACGTCACTCCCATCGATGACGTCTCCCAGTCATCTCCTCTGCTCTGCCTCTCTCAGCCATGACGTCATCCCTGCCGCCAGGTTCGCTACATCTCCCTTCCATGTCATCGGAGCCTTCTCTGGCCGCATCAGTCTGAGGTTATATGCCAGGCAGTGCTTCAGAAGTTGGACTTTGTTTTGGATGCCAAGTTGGCTGCCTTATCGGTTGGGAGGACTGGTAGGAAACGTGTTGCTTCGTCCCCGCCTCCTGCGAAGAGATCGCATAAGAAACCAGTGCTGGTCTGCGGTTATTGCTAAGATAGCTTCTGACAGGTCCCCGCAAGTGTTGGTGAGTGCATCCTCGCTTGCCAGTCTGTTGCAGTCCGGGGGCAAGGCGTTTTCATATATGGCTCATCTCAGTGCTAATTTATGGGGGTAACCTTCTGATTAGACGAGATGCGGCTTTGCCCCTGGATGGAGAGATCACTTGACACGGAGTCCTTGCTGGCATTGAGGAACAGAGAGGAGCAGAGATCTGTTGGAGTCCCAATATTGTTTCCTCGGACAGAGCTCGAGAATGCGATAGACTGCTGCTGTTGTTGTCAGAGGTTCCGAGGGAGATTCCCCCTTGGCGACATCTCTTGTGTCAGCCCCATGCGGAAAGTTCCACCAATCAGTAGAATCCCTGTCTCTTCACGGTTGGAAGCTATCAAGTATCTCCTTCGAGTGAGAGCTTTTCTCAGAGAACAGCGTGGGTATATGGCCAGCAGTCTTAGAAAGTTCGCACCTCCGTGGTTTACTAAGGCAAATGGGCAATCTTCTTTGATTGGTGTCGCAAACGGGGTTTGTTCCGACACGGCATACAAACCTTCGGTCCTTTTCTTTTTACAATAGGAAGGTACTAGCGGCAGCTGGATAGGTCGTAAGCTTTCGAACAAGGGGTTCGGTAGTTAACTGCTTGTCCGACAGGCGCGCGCGCGCGACTGGGAGGTAAACAAACCACTTTTGCTTTCGGCCTCACAGTGGATGGACGTGTGTGTTCGACGCTCTCTGCCCGCTGCTCGTCGTTTGCTTTCTGAGTATTTGGTTGTAATTGTGTATGAAAGAGTTATTGTAAGTACAATCATTCTCTCTTTGCATATTAATTACTGCTTTCAATTATTGAATTATGATGGAATCTCCTCGCCTCGCTACCCCAAGGAGACTTTGCCCGGGTATCGAAGGGCGTAAATGCGGGAAGTTCCGATCGTTCCCGGAGATTGACCCATCATATTTTGTGTGCTCGGTGTCGGGGGCGCGAATGCACCCGAGCCGAGCCTTGTGATGTATGTAATGACTGGTCGGAGGCGCAGTGGACTTTGTATGAGGGCAGGAAGAAGCGAAGGCCTGCAAAGGAGTCGTCGGAAAGCTCTCCCGCGACTCCTTTGGTGACGGACACTTCGTCTTCTTTCCTGCCGCCGCTCAACTTCCACGTCTCACGCCTTCCCCTTTTCGGGGGGGTGGGGGTGTCTAGGTCCTTCTCCTCTCTGACGGTGTCGAGTGTGAGGAGGGCGCTAGATACCCTGACGTAGAGTTGTACTCTGGGTCCTCTATTCCGCTCGCTTCGTCGCGAGCGGGTAGAGGGATCCTTCTAATCACCCGACTTTTGCCTCCTCAGGTGCGGTTGCCGTGAAGGATGACCTCGGACAGGTGTGGGCATCGTTGGGGCTGCAGGGCGTGCCGAGTGTCCAGGGGCTGCTCTATCATCTCGCTGGCTCCGTGGCGGTCACCCATGCAACGGTCACAACCACCACCACGACCCTTACAACACCCGGCTACGCGTCACCTCCTCACCTGGTGTACACCCAGCACGCGGTCTCTGTGACACCCACAACATCGGTGCAGGGGCCAGTCGCCGTAACTCGGGGGAGTGTGATGCCGCCACCTGGGTTTGCCGTGCTGCCCCGACCGGACTTCATGTGACCCGAAGAGCTCGCCCCACCTGGACCTCCCACCGGTACCGAGGACGTCTGTGCCGCTGGTTCGACCATCTGGACCGCCCACACAGTCTGCCGTACCTGCCGTGACCACCGCTGCTGTTCCTGTTCCTGCTCCTGCTGTCTCGACTGCCGTTCCTGTGATGCTCGCACCTGCTGATGTTGTTCCTGTTCCTGGCGCCGCTGCTCCCGATGCTGGTCTGTTCGGACAGGTACGTCCGGGGCCCTGTTGCTTCGGCAACAGCAGCCCCGGCTCCGTCCTGGATGACAGATCTGACGTCGGTCTGAGGAGGTTGACGAAGAAGAAGAAGAAGAGGAGGAAGGTTGTCGTTGTCGTCTTCATCGTCTTCTTCGTCGTCGTCGTCGTCTGCCGCCTCTTCCCCTTCTTCTTCTAAGGCTCCCCCGCCTAAGAAGAAGAAGGTCGCCTCCCCCCCCCCTAAGAAGTCTCCTTCGGGAACTTCTAAGGGCCCGTCTCGCTCTGGTGAGACGGGGGGTTCTTCCGCTGGTCGCCCTGCTCCTTCGGGAGCAGGACCCGTCTCTTCTCCCGCAAGGAAGAAGACTACGGGGACCAGAGGGGTGCCGGCTAACACCGGCACTTCCTCGCCTGCTGTCAGTGGTTCGGCCACAGCAGCAGGATCCGGCTCGGCCGCTCGTTCGCGAGAGGTACCGAGTGTACGGTCCGCCTACCATCGACCGTGCAGCCAGGAACCAGACCTCTGAGTCGCTCAGCGTCAGGTTCACGGCACGGAGCGGAAGACTGGTGACAGCCGCTCACGCGACTCTTCACCAGACCAGCTCTCGCTCTCACGGCGAGCAGCTGGCTACCCGGTCCAATGACCGGCCACACGGGACTGAGGCTGGGAAGAGGTCCCCCCGTTCGCCGGCACCAGCCACGGCTGGTACCAGCGAACTGACGCACCGTGAGGAATACGCACGATCTCACGTGACAGTGGAGCTCGCCGGTCGCCTGACCGTCGCTCTCACAGAGAGCGATCGGGTACGGCGACCAGCACCAGCTCCTCTGACACACGAGACCGGGGCCGCTGTTCTCGGTCCAGCCGTTCTCCACAGCGAGACGGCTCGACTAGGTCTGCAGCTCGATCGCCACCGCGGGTTGGCGATCGCCTGCAGTCCTCCAAGCCCGCTGGTTCTGCCAGCGAGCGAGGAGGGAGCGGTCAGGTCTTCCTCTCCCATACCTCAACCTCCTCGGGTTTACAACCGGGAGGGGCGAGGTATTGAGGAGTGATCGTTGAGGGGGTGCGCCCCTCAGGATCCCGCCACGTCGTCGTACGTTACCAGGCTCGGTTCTCGGACCAGCCAGGTCGTACGCACAGGTGGTTGGAGGAGACCGAGAGGGGGCTGTCGCTGCTCCTCTCCTTGAGGGAGGAGGGTCTCGGGAGGTGCTCCTGTTTGAGGGACTGGGACGGTCCCGACTCCACAGGATGCAGTCACTCCCGAGATCCAGGGAACTTTGCCGAGGTTATTTTTTTTTTTTTGCGCTGATTCGTCAGCACAACGACCTCGGGGAAGGATCGCCGCCTCCCACCATCCGAGCCCACGTCCCGGCTCGAGTCGTTCTGGCGCCCGAAGAGGGAACCCAGACCGACGGTGGGTTTGCCGCGTTCAGAGCTTGCGGACTCAGTGCTGGACCAGGTTGAATCGCTTGTCTACCGGCAGACGGTTCGCTCAAGTCTGGCAGGTCGAGCAAGCTGCTTCCACCTCCTCTGCTACGACAGCGGCGGTTTACGTGCCATCTGAAGACCCGATGCCGCCCAAACAGGTGAACCCGGAGTAGCTAGGCTGACTCTGGGTGTGTCTCTGCAACAGCTCCTGTCCGAGAACCTGTGGTTCTCGCAGCAAGAGGCACTAGGCCTGGAATCTACCGCCATGGCAGCTTTCCAGGCCGTCTCCTGGCTAGATCTGTGGTCCCTCACAGTATCTAAGGTCGCAGCCAACTCCGGGGAATTTCTCCCGAAGATGACTCGGCCTTCAGGAGAATTTGCCAGTCTGGGGGAAGAGCCATCTCCTTCCTTGCCCACCAGACGGTGAACCTGTGGGCCAACCTGGTTCTCCGACGAAGGGACGCTGTCCTACTCGGGTTTTCCAGGGCTGGCCCGGGCGTGAGGCGGCGTTGGGGCTTCGAAACGGACCTCTACGGAGTTCCACGTCTCTCTTCCCAGGAGAGATGGTGGGACGCTGCGGTGGACAGACGGCGCACTGATGACAGTGACCGTCTGGTTCACCAGGCAGTCTCGAAGGCTTCTGGGCAGCCTCGGACTGCGGCCAAGTCTAAGAGCTCGGCTAGCGCTTCCTCGGCTGCTAAGACGGTTGCTGCGTCGAAGCCCCGAGGAATGACTCTGTCTTCTTCGACTTCTAGCAAGGGGAGCCGTAACCAGCCCTCCTCCCAGCCCTCCTCATCCCGTGGAGGCTCTGGGAAGAAGTCGAAGAAAGGGGGGAAACGCTAGGGACGGCGTTCCCCCTCACCTGCTGCCGGAAGTGGGGGGGTGCCTGGCCAGCCATTGGGCAACTTGGCAGCGCTACGGCGCCGAGACCTGGATTGTAGATGTCCTTCGGGAGGGATATCTATTACCCTTCGAATCTCGGCCACCCCTCACCTCCAACCCGGTCCAACAGCAGTCGTACGTTCCAGGGTCATCGAAGGACGTAGCACTGAGACAGGAGATCAAGACCATGCTGAGCAAGAGAGCTGTAGAGATCGTCACGGATCAGTCACTTTCTTGTACAGTCGACTCTTCCTGTGGAAAAGTCTACGGGAGGCTGGCGCCCGGTGATAGATCTTTCTCCCTGAACCGGTTTGTTCGCCAGACCCGGTTCACGATGGAGACGGCACGCTCAGTGCTCGACTCCATCAGGGAGAACGATTTCATGCTTTCAGTGGACTTGAAGGATGCGTATTTCCAAATACCCATTCATCAGTCCTCCAGAAAGTACCTCCGCTTCAATCCTCGACGGGACGGTGTACCAGTTCAGGGCACTGTGCTTCGGTCTCTCAACCGCCCCACAGGTGTTCACGCGAGTGTTCACTCTGGTGTCTGCTTGGGCCCATTCGCACGGTATACGTCTGATGAGGTATCTCGACGATTGGTTAGTCCTGGCGAGCTCCCGCTCGCAGTTGCTACAGGACAGGGATCGACTGCTCGAGTTCTGTGTCGCGATCTGGGGATCGTGAACTTCGAGAAGTCCGATCTCGAGCCCAAGCAGAGGATGAAGTACCTGGTGGTATGCTGATCGACACGGTAAGCAGGGCGAGTCTTCCCCGCAGACTCGCGGATCAGCAGATTCAGGGAGGCAGCCAACCAGTTCCTGTCTCGGCAGGAACAGGTAGCTCAGCGATGGCAAGTCGTGATCGGGACACCTGTCGTCACTCGAGAAGTTAGTCCCTCACGGGCGTCTTCACCTGCGGTCTCTTCAGTGGAGACTAAAGGGAGAGTTGGTCGCAGGCGACGGATCCCCCAAGCTTTCCAGTGTCGCTGACACAGGAGGTGAGGCAGGACCTAGCCTGGTGGCTGGACGACAGGAACCTCTTAAGAGGAGTGCCTCTGCGCACTCCCCCCCCCGGGACATGCAGCTGTTCTCAGATGCATCGACTGAGGGATGGGGCGCACACCTGGAGGAGTTGCTGACTTCAGGAGTGTGGGACGAGAACGACAAGCACCTTCACATCAATGTTCTGGAACTCAAGGCAGCGTTCCTCGCTCTCCAAGAGTTTCAGGACCGCTTGATGGGACACTCAGTGGTGTTGATGTGCGACAACACCACGGTGTGGCTTACGTCAACAAACAGGGGGGCCTAGTGTCTCTCCCGTTGTACCAGTTGACTCGGCAGGTGCACGAGTGGGCTCAGGCACACTCAATAGAGCTGTCGGCACGCTACATTCCAGGAAGAGGAATGTAGTAGCAGACACGCTCAGCCGTGGGCGGGATCAGGTGATAGGGACCGAATGGTCTCTACACCAGGACGTGGCGGAAAGGCTCTTCGACCTGTGGGGGCGACCAGTCGTGGATCTGTTCGCCACCCGGCACAACAGGAAGCTCCAGGTGTTCTTCTCGGCCGTGCCGGACCCATGGGCAGCTGCAGAGGACGCTCTTCAACACCCGTGGGACAACCTCTTCGTCTATGCCTTTCCCCGTTCAGCCTGATTCGCAAGGTGGTCAGTCGAGCACTGGTCACCCCGAATCTCAGGATGATCCTGGTGGCTCCCAAATGGCCACAGGCCATTTGGTATCCGGACCTGCTGGCTCTTCTCGCAGGAGAACCGAGAGAGATTCCCCCTTGGCACAACCTTCTCGCCCACCCAGCCACACGTCGAGCGGTACCACCAGAGCAGTCCAGTCCCTACGTCTTCACGGCTGGCTGTTATCCACCATCTCTTGCGAACGAGAGGCTTTTCTCGTAGCGCAGCAACAGAGATGGCTGGAAACGTCCGTCAGTCCTCTGCAGCTGTGTACCAGGGGAAGTGGGCCGTCTTCTGTGGTTGGTGTCGTAGACGGGGTCTATCTCCTCTCAGAGCCACTCTTCAGCAGGTAGCGGATTTCCTCGTTTTTCTTCGCCGAGAGAAGCTCCTCTCAGTCCCCACAGTTAAAGGATACAGAGCCGCCTTGGCGCTCGTCCTGAAACTGAGGGGGTTGGACATCTCGAACTCGTTCGAGATCTCCTTGCTTATGAGGAGCTTCGAAAGGTCTTGCCCACCCAGGGAACTCAGGCCCCCTGCGTGGGACGTGACTCTCGTCCTTAGGAGTCTGACTCGAACACCGTTCGAGCCACTCCGAGAGTCGTCAGACAGGGATCTGACCCTCAAGACCCTCTTCTTGCTGGCCCCTGGCATCGGCAAAGAGAGTAGGGGAACTTCATGGTCTTTCCTATGATGTACGACACTCCAGGGGATGGGGATCCGTGACGCTCGATTTCGTCCCGAACTTCGTTGCGAAGACTCAGAAACCGTCGGTCCCTGACGACAGGTTCGAGTCATTCACGATTCCCTCCCTATTGGACTTCACCGATAATGATGCGGATGAGATGCTGCTTTGTCCTGTGAGGGCGCTACGGCGCTATCTGAAGAGAACTCGACACCTCAGGCCTGAGTGCGACGCCTCTTCGTTAGCACGGGTCACCAAGAAAGAAGTATCTAAGAACACTCTTTCATTCTGGCTGCGTGAGGTCATCAGGAGGGCGTATGAGGCTGATGGTAGTGACGACATCCGTACGTCCGTCCGAGAGCTCACGAAGTCAGAAGTATTGGCCCCTCGTTGGCGTTTCGTAAGAACTTCTCCGTGGCGCAGGTCCTGAAGGCAGGGGTCTGGTCTAACCAGACTACCTTTACGTCCTTCTACCTTCGGGATATTGCCCACAGGTCCTTGGATACCTTTTCCTTGGGACCCGTGGTGGCTGCTCAACAAGTTGTGTAGCTAACCCAGACCCTCGCAGGCTGAACAGCATCGAGTCCTGGTGTGACTGTGTGGATGGATGTGTGAGTGAGTGAGTGACTGGCTCTCTCTTCCCATCTTTTTCCTTCCCCTCTACCTGTGGGCAGAGGGCCATGGTCGTCACTACGCTGGATGAGGACGAGATGCAGTGAGCTATATGACAGAGCCCCATCCTATCCCTTTCACTAGGGATAGGAGCAGAATATCCACCATTTCTTCTACAAGGGGGGAAGTGGATGCCTACAAGAGTCAAACCCATGACTTTATATTTGCTCCTGTACAGGAACAAGTTCTTACATTGCTGGTACGAAGAGATACGCATGCCTCTCTCTTAGTACTCGGTCCAGAGGTCTGACCATTGATCCTGCGGTGCACACCCCGATCAATCGGACAGAGGCTTGGATCCCTCCCTCGCTCTTACGACCAGGGAGGCTTCCAAGGTTGGGCGAACACCAGTCTGTTCACAAAAGACTCAGATTCCACCCACCAAGAAGTGAGTCTTCCTATTGTAAAAGGACCGAAGGTTTGTATGCCGTGTCGGAACAAATGACAATTTGTCCAAAATTGCATTTTTCCTAACTATACAAACTGAGGTCCTTTTACACATAGCCCCACCTCATGCCACCCCTCACTCTGCAGTTTTTGCTTGGGCCAAAGCAAAAGTGATTTGTTTACCTCCCAGTCGCGCGCGCGCGCCTGTCGGACAAGCAGTTAACTACCGAACCCCTTGTTCGAAAGCTTACGACCTATCCAGCTGCCGCTAGTACCTTCCTATTGTAAAAAGGACCTCAGGTTTGTATAGTTAGGAAAAATGCAATTTTGGACAAATTGTCATTTTTCTCTATTCGCAACCTCTATTCAGCAAATAGCAGACTTTTTAACCTTCCTCAGAGACGAGAAATGTTTGTCTGTTTCTGCAATTAGAGGCTACAGGGCGGCCCTGAGTTTGGTGTTACGCCTTAAAGGTATCGACATCTCCTCTTCCTGGGAACTTTCCCTGCTATTTAGGGGTTTGAGCAGTCGAGTTCTCATAGAGAGCTCGAGCCTCCAACGTGGGATGTTTCCTGGGTTCTCAAGAGCTTCACTAAAAGTCCATGTGAGCCCTTCCGTCGCTCATCTGACAGGAACCTAATGCTCAAGACAGTTTTCCTTCTGGCCTTGGCATCTTCCAAGAGGGTAGGAGAGCTCCACAGTCTGAGCTATGATGTGAAGCACACCAGGGGTTGGGGGTCGGTGTCCTTCGGATTTGTCCCGGAATTCGTGGCCAAGACCCAAAATCCCTCTGTGCATGATGACAGGTTCACTTCGTTTTCCATTCCATCACTGACTGACTTTGTGGGTGGTGATGCTCAAGAGCTTTTGTTGTGCCCTGTCCGGGCCCTGCGTTGCTATCTTGAAAGGACTCGGCACCTTATACAGGCTGCCGCAGACTTTTTGTTAGCACAGTCCCGTACAAAGAAAGAGGTGTCTAAGAATGCTATCTCTTTTTGGATACAGGAAGCCATCAAACAGGCATACTTGACTCTTGATGATTCCACCACCACGTCTGTGCAGGCTAGAGCGCATGACGCTAAGGGTATTGATCCCTCTCTGGCTTTCAAAAAGAACTTGGCTGAACATAGAGTGCTGAGCACTGGTACTTGGTTATGCCAGTCCATGGTCACCTCTTTCTATCTTAAGGATGTTGCCCACAGATCTATGGACAAGTTTTCCCTGGGTCCTGTGGTGGCTGCCCAACAGGTTGATCTTACCTAAGATGATTGTGTGGATGCGAGAATGAGTGAGTTGCTGGTCTCCTTCTTTCTCTTGTACCTTTCCTTCTTCCTTCGGGCGGGTTAAGGAATAGACACGTCATTTGCTGGACTGGTCTGATACAGATGAGTAAGGTAGTCATACTGATGATGTGGTTGTGTAATATACAAATATCCTACCCTCTATTCAGTAGCATATGCTGCACTCCTTGGCAAGGAGGGGTTGGGAGTAATGCAAACCCTGGTGTATTGGTTTGCTATTGAACAGTCAAAGTTTCTCTTTGGTTACCTGTACAATTGTTCTCCAATTTATCATTGTATGTCACTCAGGGTCTGAGTGGTTAGAATCTAAATTTATCTAGTTTCTCCAACGGGCATCATTCTCTCTCCAGAAATAATTTCTTCTGGAAGCTGGACTGGTGGGTAGGCCCCCAGCCAGTCTAGGATGTCTTGTACCTCCCTCCAAGTATGAGCCTATCCTATTGTTAAGACCGAAGGTTTGTTCGCGTATGAACAAATGAAAAAATTTCTAAGACAATTTGCATTTTTCATAGCTACAAACCTGAGGTGTTAATGTTAAACTGCCTGCTTCTAGCTGTCCATCTATTTTAAGACATCCTGAGTTGGGAAAGACTGGACCACGCTTCACCCGAGCTATGCATGCGTTGCCAGATACGTATCACAAGATTCCTTGCTTTCATCTGCTTTTTAACCGGATCCAGTTAGTCGCTAGAAATTATCCTATTGTTAAGACCTCAGGTTTGTAGCTATGAAAAATACAAGTTGTCTTAGAAAATTTGTCATTTTTGGATACGGGAAGCCATCAGACAGGCATACTTGACTCTTGATGATTCCACCACCATGTCTGTGCAGTCTAGAGCGCATGACATTAGGGGTATTGGTCCCTCTCTGGCTTTCAAAAGAACTTGGCTGTACATAGAGTGCTGAGAGCTGGTACTTGTTTGCACCAGTCCACATTCACTTCTTCTATCTTAAGGATGTTGCCCACAGATCTATGGACACGTATTCCCTGGGTCCTGTGGTGGCTGTCCAACAGGTTTTGTAACTCATCATTGCCCTTAATAGGGCACTTTTGTATCTTACCTGAGATAATTGTGTGGATGAGAGAATGAGTGATTTTGCTGGTCTCTTTCTTTCTCTTGTACCTTTCCTTCTTCCTTCGGGCGGGTTAAGGAATAGACACGTCATTCGCTGGTCTGGTCTGATACAGTTGATAGTGTGGTTGCTTGGTATACAAATATCCAACCCTCCATTTGGTAGCATATGCTCCGCTCCTTGGCAAGGGAGAATTGGGAGAGGTAACAAACCCAGTTGTGTTGGTTTGTCATTGGACAGTCAAAGTTTCTGTTTGGTTCCCTATGTAATGATTCTCCCATGTATCCTTGTACATCGCTCAGTGTCTGTGTGGTTAGATATCAGTTTATCTAGCTTCTCACGTGCTTCCGTTCCCTCTCTGGAAGTACAGGCAGTCCCCAGGTTACGACGGTTCGGCTTACGATGTTCTGAGGTTAGGGCGCTTTTCAATTATATTCATCAGAAATTATTTCCAGGGTTACGACGCCTACAACGCTCATCTGGCACAAGAAATATGACATTAAAAATGCAAAATAATTAATATTTAAAGGTTTATTTGATGCAAAATGCAATAAGAATGCAGTTTACATAGTTTTTAATGCACCCAAAGCATTAAAAGTAAGGTTTTCTTAGGATTTTTGGTGATGTTCCGGCTTATGATGATTTTTGGGTTACAACGCTCTCAAGAACGGAACCCCCGTCGTAACCCGGGGACTGCCTGTAATTTCTTCTGGAGCTCTACTGATGGGTAGGCCCCCCAGCCGGTTTAGGATGTCTTGTACCTCCGTCCAAGCATGAGGCTATCCTATGTTAAGACTGAAGGTTTGTTCGTGTATGAACAAATGACAAATTTTCTAAGAAAATTTGTATTTTTCATAGCTACATATCTTAGGTCCATTGTACTGCCCACCTCTAGCCGCCCCTCTGTCTGCTAAGACATCCTGAGTTGGGAAAGACTGATGCGGTGGCGTAGATGCATGGTCCTTGACCACTCTTCACCCGATATACGCACGCATTGCTGGAAGCTCACAAGATTCCTTGCTTTCATCTACGATTTAAACAGGATGTAGTTAGGCACTAGAAATGATCCTTTTGCTAAGACCTCAGGTTTGTAGCTATTAAAAATACAAATTGTCTTAGTATATTTGTCATTTTGCATATAAATTGCATGAAATGCACTTTTTGTGATAAAACTTTTAAAAAACCAGGTCTAAGAAATTTAGTTGGTTTTTCTTGAGTTTCAACTGACAAAATAGGCAGTTCTTAGCATTTGTGTAGAGGGGTTCTTAGTATTTGCGGATTCTAGCTATTCACGGGGGAAATGTGTCTGAAACATATCCCCCATAAACAAGGAGCCCACTGTAGTTTTATCACAAAAAGTGCATTTAGTCACAAACAATGGTATGAAAGTACAGCAACTTATGAATATTTCTCAGTGAAACATACCGCGAATAGGTGAATTTTCCGCAAATAATGGGTATACGGTCAGTCCCCGGGTTACGACTGGTTCGGCTTACGATGTTCTGAGGTTAAGGCGCTTTTCAATTATATTCATCAGAAATTATTTCCAGAGTTACAACGCCTACAATGCTGATCTGGCACAAGAAATATGACACCAAAAATGCAAAATAATCATTGTTTGATGTTTTTTTTTAAGAAAAATGCAATAACAATGCAGTTTACCTAGTTTTCAATGCACCAAAGCATTAAAAGTAAGGTTTTCTTACGATTTTTGACGATGTTCCAGCTTATGACGATTCTTGGCTTACAACGCGTCTCAAGGACGAAACCCCCGTCGTAACCTGGGGACTGCCTATATATGGTCCATAGAAAAATCCATGAATAGGGGAGTCCATAAATAACAGGGTTAGACTGTATTGCTCTATGAAAAAATCTGCAACAAAATGAAATGCGTAAAAGTGAAACGTGTAAAAACTGGGAGCCACAGTAAAGGTTTGTCTCGCAAGATGCAGTGTGTTCCCAGAACACAGCAGCACTCTCAAAGTGCACAAGCAGGTGTTTGAACAGCAACATAACAGCGTTCGCGAACACTCAGGAAGTGGGTCTCGCAGGATGTAGATAGTAGGAATCCACCAATACCAAATTTTTGGCCGATACCGATACCTGTTACCTCCATATTACTGTTATTTAGGAGAATATATATTGTTACTAAAATCTTTCGTGTTCTCTGCTTATTGTATTTTGAAGGTTCATAAGTTGAGAGGTTATTATAACTGGGGTTATATAAGCAATTTCAAAGCCATGAATTTTATTTAATCACTTTATTACCTAGATACAGTTTGGCTTATATTATGGCTACCATTGGAAGACTTTTAACAATTCAGGTGCAATCTGAAATCACCAATATATAGTACTTTTATTCTTAGTTTTAATTTATATATTGGCTAGAAACAGTTAACAGACTCATTTATTTAGATTATGAAAGGTCTTGGTAATGGAAGGGTTAATCCTTTGCCTCATTACAATACATAAATTGGTTCTATTAAGTAATCCCAAGAAAAAAGCACAAATCCCTTTGCAATTTCCAACTCATACTGGACTTGAACTATCTGAACTAAGTTAGAATTATCATTTTATTAAAGATAATATTCAATATAATTATCCTAGAAATGAAAAGTGGGACAGAAAATTGGCATGCCAGCTAGGCAGCTACTTTGCAAATTGTATATGAGAAAAAGAAAAGCACTCTGTATTTATAATTTTTTGTAATCAGGGTTTAGTAACTTCAAATTGAAGTTAAGAAATATTGAGTCTAATGACAAAAGTATTGGCTGGTATCGGCCAGAAATTCACTGATACCGATGCCACAAAAACTAGCTGATACCACCAATACCGATACTTGGGCACATCCCTAGTAGGTAGGTTCAACAAAACTTCAAATTACCCACAAAAACTTTCACGGGGCGCCACACGGGGCGTATGCAGTAGTACAGGTTTTCAGTCGGCAATCTCAACAGTGCGTAGGGGTGGCACAAAAATGTTTGTAGGTGGTTGAGTTATGACACGGGAACAAACAGTGCTTTCCAGACACTTGACAATAGGGTCCCTAAACACTTGACAATAGGGTCCCTAAACACTTGACAATAGGGTCCCTAAACACTTGACAATAGGGTCCCTAAAGGACAAAACAAACAGGAGCCCTCCCTCCTCCCCTTTCATGGACATAAGGTCATAAATGAATTGAGCTCTTTTGCATTGTTGTAACTATTGCTCCCCGATACTGGGCAGAGTTAGCCACCTACAGAAACAATGGAAGTGCTACTATGATTTTTAAACTTGGGCTGCTGCGTGAGTGGAAACCATGTTATGTAATTTACTTGGGTAAGTAGTTTTTAGTTTACATGGAAAACTAATTTTATCATGAAAACAATAGCATATTTTCCCAAGTAATTGGTAATTTTTTTTTCATCAATTTATTTTACTTATGCCTGCTATGTAGTATATAAATGTTCTGCTTTACTTTCTATTTTCAGTTTTCCAACCTCATCGGTACAGTGTACAGGAAGGGTAGTTTAATATTCTCTTCAGATGGGAATTCAGTTTTATGCCCAGTTGGTAATAAGATTTCCGTTTTTGATCTGCGCAACAATAGATCGCATACCTTACCAGTTGAGGCCAGATTCAATTATACTACATTAGCCCTATCTCCAAATGGTCTTATACTTATTGCTGCTGTTGAAGGTAAGCCTTTTTTATAAATTAAAGTATTTTCATTTTTAATTATTTGTAATGAATCCTGCCTACTGAGTTAGTTCGATATATCTTCTCCCCATTAGGTGCGATCGCCGTTGAAAATAAACACAATGCTTGGGTTGGCTATTTCTTGCTGATTTTATCCTGTACAGTATTGTGCTTGTTTCAAGTAGAGATGAAACCATTAGGCTGTATTGGAAAGAGTTTGTGGAAACCAAATGTTTTGGCTGCGTGTGATGGTCATGTGCGCATTAGCCTAGTTGTTGAGGCCTGAGTGTGGTTGTCTTGAGGTGAAGATAATGAGTGATCTGATGAGAAGGCATTTCCTCCAGCCACACTTTCCCTTTAAGTTACTCAATTACCAACAGGACACCTGGTTTAGCAAGGCAAAAAACACAATCTCAAACACATTTACTCACCTGGAAACTTGACACAATCAGGGCGAGAAGCTGTGCTTTCAACATGGTATGGCCGTCAAAAAAAAAAAAAAAAAAAAACTCCAGGAGCCACCCAAAACACAACACCAACACTGTCACCAACAAACCGCTCATCCAACACAAAAAACCAAACAAGCACCAAGACTACACGTCAGCTCACAAACATCAGATACAACAAATCGCTCACCAACTTGACAACCACAGACAGACACAAGCTTGACAGAAGTCGATTACTGAATACCCAGCTCATGTGAAAAACACAGACGACTCTACAGACTGAATACCTCTCACTCCGAATGACTTCTTTGACTGACTGCTCCTCACTCCGAATGCCTACACTGACTGACTGCTTCTCAACGAGCCAACACACCTGCCAAACAAGCAGTTCACTTGTCAACCACCCATTCATCATTCTCTCTCTCTCTCTCTCTCTTTCTCTCTCTCTCTCTCTCTCATCTCTCTCGCTCTCTTTCTCTCTCTCTAATCGTCTCTCTCTCTCCTCTCTCTCTCCTCTCTCTCTTCCTCTCTCTCTCTCTTCCTCTCTCATCAACGCAACCTTAAGAATGTTGTCAAATGCAACAAATTTAATTAATTCCCCCATAATACAAGGGTTTTTGCAGGGCCTCTCAATGAAGAGAGCCATGAATTCACTGCGCTTCCAATACCGAAGGGGCCTTTTGGTTGTCAGGTAGTCCTAAATTTTACAAGGTTAGTAAATACAGTTTTGCACAGGTTATTTGGGAACTCTGTGTTTGTATACATGGAAGATACACTGATTGCCACACACTTCATAGAGGAACATTTAGAAGTGCTTAATGGAGTTCTTAGAAGACCTAGGTTAGCTGGTTTGAAAATTAAGTCAGCCAAATGGGATTTCTTAAAGAAGCAGATTGCATATTTAGGTCCTGTCATATCTAAAGGGGAAGTTCGAGTAAAGTAAATGATGATAAAGTCAAAGCAATTACAGATTTTCCTGTCCCTGAGCAAAGAAACAAGTCGGGTCATTTTCGGGTATGGCTGGTTTCTTCTTTAGTTTTGTGAAGGGTTTTTATATTTTTGGCAGCTTCTTTAACAGACGTTTTAAGGGATGATGTAGTTTTCTGGGGGGGAGTTGCAACAATGAGCTTTTCAGAAAGTTAAAGATGCTTTAATGGATCCTATAGTCCTGAAATTTCTGGATTTCAGGGTACATTTCACACTAGTGACAGATACCAGTCAGGATGTATACTGATAGAGGATGAATCAGCTTGCTGCTTGGTCTTCTTGGCAGTGGAAGACCTTCTATTGTGGTTGGCGTTAGAACTCCCCCACTAGACTCGTGGTGTGGCAGACCTAATCCTGTGGAGTCTATTCTAGATGCTGCTTGTGACATTGCCAGGTGCAGCTCAGGTCCAACACAATTACAGGACTCCTGTGTGCTGCATGGCCGCCCAGTGCTGCCTTTACCTGGTACTGAGCAAAACCAATCTTTGACCCATACCAGTGCCCAGCCCCAGTGGTGCCTATTGCCTGCTCTGCCATACCTGGTGGTAATGGAACCCTTATTAATAAACATTACCTTAATATAATTTATCTAGCCCTAAATCCCCAAAAACCGCACCAAAATTTACCACATTGGCAACCCTGTTACCTCCTATTCTGTCCGCTAGTTGGCAACGCTGTCGTTGACAGTTAGAGTGGGATTTTTATATAGTGTTTGTGTTCATCTGTTATGTAATTGTGTATACAGGCAAGTCCCGGTACGGATGGTTATTGACGGGTTGCGGGTTACGGCATTCCAAGTTTACAATACTTTTCAATTATATTCATCAGAAATTATTTCTGGCTTTACGGCTCATATTCCAGGGTTATGGCGCCCATGATGAAAGAAATATTACTTTAAGAAGGCAAAATAATCAATATTTGATGGTGTTTTCAATGAAAATATCAATGAAATGCAGTTTACATAGTTTTCAGTATACACCCAAAGCATTAAAAGTAAGGTTTTCTTAGGATTTATGATGATTCTCAACAATGTTCTGCTTTATGATGATTTTCGGCTTATGTCGCATCTCAAAAACAGAACCTCTGTCGTAAACTGGGGACTGCCTGTAATTGTGTTTATATTGTGTTTGATATATTATGATCATGCAAACCTACAAATTACAATTGCCAAAGAATTCGGCCCCAGGGTGCAAGGTTAAAGATGCGGCAACTTCCGCTCTGGCTTTGAAGTTGATCCTCGCGCCCTTGGCTCCTTTTGCGGAGGGTGTGAGTGTATTAGTGATAACTTGTACCGAGTATTGTGACTGGTATCCAGAGCAGTAGGGGAAGTTTGTCAGGAAAAGGAGATAGAGGAAGACACCCAAGGTTTCAGTTGGGGGTAGCACGACCCAACCACGCCTTTGGTTCCCAATTCTTCGTCTTTGTATCTCTCTCCTGACAATCATCCCGTGCTTGCTGCTTCCCCTTTGGGCGAAGCCTCTGCTTTGCCTTCCTCTTCCAAGTTCTTGGGGGAGGAAGAACGGGGTTCCCCGGGGCCTGGGGACCAGGCCAACACTCCTCTGGGGGTCTCTCCTTGCTCTTAAGGGGTATGCTGCCCTTTGAAGCAAATGGGTACCTGTCCCATTAACTCCACTTTTCTTTCCACAGTTGAGGGTGTCAGGTTTGGATAAGGTGTGACTTTGTTGGGCCTTGTGGGAACTCTGTATGTGAGTGCATTGCTGTCAAACCTGAACAGTGCCAGCTCTGCAGTAACTTACTCTGTGGTTACTACCACTACCTGTACTGTAACTCAGGACAGGTTTACTTCAGTTCCCACAATGGTCTTCACCCATCACCCCACCCACTCCTTCGGTGGTGATGGACACACATCCCTATCTGCCAGCGCCTGTTACATCAGTGCCACCCCCCTGGATTCAGGGTGGCACCTTTGCCTGCTCCTGCCATGCCTCTTTCATCTCAGGTGGTGACTTGAGGTTGTGCCTCTGGTTGTTCCTGCTGCTGTTAGTTCCAGACCTACTCCTGTGCCTGTCTTGCCATCTGGTGCCCCTCAGGGGATCTGACAGCTCTCCTACGGAAGTTGCCGAAGAAGTCGAAGAAGAAGAGGTCTCACAAGGTGTCGTCTTTTTTGTCATCGTCTGCCGCCTCCTCCATTTCCTTTTTGAAGGGTCCATGGCCTAAGAAGAGGAAGGGAGCTTCTCCGCCCCCTAAGAAACCTCATCATGAGGCTTCTAAGGGTCTGCCTCCTCCCATCGAGGAAGCAGTTGGTTCTCTCGTTGGCGGCTTGCCTGCTCCTTTGGAAGTGGGAACCACAACACTGACCCCAGAGCCTCAGGAGTTCGGACTCCGGTTCTTTTGCCTCGCTGGCTCTAAGGGCTCTGCCCTTGGAACTGGAGCTGTGTTTCCTCCTGTGGGGAGAGTAGATTGGGAGGTCCGCACCCTAGAAGGTCTTAAGGGCCCTTTGCCTAGAGATGGGACACCCCCAAGATACAGAGGACCTTTGTTGAGATCATAGCGCTGATTTGTCAGTACAATGTTTTGGAGAAGCAACCACAGCCTCTTCTTTGGGAGACTGCCCCTCTCGTCTCAAATCTTTCTGGGGTCTTACGAAGGAACCCAAAGTTTTGATGGGGCTGCTGTGGTCTGGTCTTGCTGATGGTGTATTGGGCCAAGTAGATAATCTTCTTGTCTCAGGACAGGAGAATTCACTTTGGTCCAATCGTTCAGACAAGATGCTTCCTCCTCCTCTACTTTCAACAAAACAGGTTGACCCTGACCTAGTCCAACTACGTCCTGGTCTGTCACTGCAGTACCTTACTGCAGAGAGTGTCTCTCTCTTGCAGCAAGAAATAGTGACCCTGGAGGCTATCGCTATGGCAGCTTTCCAGGCAGTCTCCTGGCTAGATCTGTGGTCATTCACAGTATCTAATGTTGCTACTTCTTCTGGAGCTATTGTTCCTGGAGAAGACTCAGCCCTTGGAAGACTTGCCAGCCTGGAGGTAGGGCAATTTCAACACCTGGTGTTGAAGAGGAGATACGCTGTCCTCTCTTGGATCGCCAGGTCTGTAGGTCTTGAGTCAGTTTTGACCCTACACAACGAACCTTTGCTGTGTTCTGCCTCTCTCTTCTCTAGAGAACAGGTAGATGCTACAGTGGACAAGCGTCTGGCTGGAGACAAAGACTGTCTTGTTCACTAGGCAGTGGCAAAGACCTCTGGGCCTTCGTATTCCACTGCGGCTAGACCTTTGATTCTAGTAGGCACTTCCTTGGCCCCTAAGAAGTCTAGTTGTTCAAAGGGCACACCCAACCTTCTTCTTTTCCTTCAAATGGGGGCACAGTCACACCCCTTTCAGCCCTCCTTCCCGTCAGTAAAGGGGGTTAAGGGAAAGAAGAAGGGGAAACACTGGTGGTGGGGTGCCTGTCAAGCCATTGGGCAACATGGCAGTGATATGGAGCAGAGACCTGGGTAGTAGATGTTCTTTGGGAAGGATATCTCCTACCCTTTGAGAGTCCACTACCCCTCACCAACCATCCGGTCCTTTTGAAGTCGTATCTCAAGATGTTCTCAGAAGTATCTGGCACACTCACAAGAAATGCAGAAGATGCTGAGCAAGGATGCTGTGGAAGTTGAGTTGGTCCAGTCTCCATGGTTTTACAGCTGGTTCTTTCTTGTCGATCAGACTTTGGGGGGCTGGATCCCAGTCATAGACCTCATTCCCTTGAACCGATTCGTTCGCCAAACTTAGTCAAGGTGGAAATGACACGAACAGTGCTCGCCTTCATCAGGGAGAACGACTTCATGCTTATGGTGGACATGAAGGACACTTATTTTCAAATACCCATCCACCAGTCCTCTCACAAGTACCTTTGCTTTGTCCTTGGAGAGACAGTGTACCAGTTCAGGGGACTCTGCTTTGGGCTCTTGACCGCTCCCCAGGTATTCACAAGTGTTCACCCTTGCGTCAACTTGGGCACACTTGCGTGGGGATACATCTGTTGAAGTATCTCGACGATTGGCTTGTCCTGGCAAGCTCTCGCTCATGATCTGGGGATTGTGATAAATATTGAGAAGTCTGACCTTGAGCTCAAGCAGAGGGTTAAGTACCTTGGCATGCTGATAGACATGGTAGCAGCAAGAGTCTTCCCCTCAGACCTTCATATCGGCAGGTTCAGGAAGGCAGCGCAACAGTTCCTGTCTCGACAAGAACAGTCAGATTTGCAATGTCAAGTTGTGATAGATCACCTGCCAACTCTGGAGAAGCTAGTCCCTCATGGGTGGCTTCACCTTCGGTTTCTTCAGTGGAGACTGAGGGAGTTTTGGTCATAGTCCAGCAACCCTCAATCTGCTCTCGTACCCCTATTGCGGGAGGTGAGAGAGGATTTGGACTGGTGGCTCGACAACAGGAACCTCTTAATAGGAGTGAATCTTCGCACTCCCCCCTCCGGACCTGCTTCTGTTCTCAAATGCATCAACAGAGGGATGGGGCACACACCTGGAGGAATTGCTGACTGCAGGAAAGTGAAACCATCATGACAAGCACCACATCAATATCCTGGAACTTAAGGCAGCCTTCTTGGCTCTCCAAGAGTTTCAGGATCGAGTAATGGGACACTGTGGTACTGATGAGCGACAGTACCACAGTGGTGGCATATGTCAACAATCAAGGGGGTATCGTCTCTCACTTCGCAGTTGACAATGCAGGTGCATGAGTGGGCTACCATCAGCCAGGTATATTCCAGGCAAGATGATTGTATTGGTAGACAAGCTCAGTTGCCAGAATCAAGTGATAGGAACCGAGTGGTCTCTACACCAAGACGTGGTGGAAAGGTTGTTCAACCTGTGGGGTGTCCAGTGATAGACTTGTTTAGTCACCCAGTACAGCAGGAAATTAGAGACTTTCTGCTCCATTGTACTGAATCCATGGGCCACTGCAGGGACGCATTCCACCATCCTTGGGACAACTTTGAGGTATATGCCTTTACCCCGTTCTGCATGATTCACTGGGTGATCAACCGAGTGTTGACCACCTCGACTCTCCGGATGATTCTGGTTGCTTCCATTTGCCGTTTGGTATTCGAACCTTCTGTCTCTGCTCTCCAAGGCACTGAGAGAGATTCCTCTCTGGCACAACCTTCTGTGTCAAGTACAAGTAGAACTGTACTATCAGACCAGTGCCTTCCCTGTGTCTTCACGGCTTGAGGTTATCCACCATTTCTTGCGATCAAGAGGCTTTATTTGCTGAGCAGCAATAGAGATGGGGAAATACCTCAGACAATCCTCTGCAGCGGTATACCAGAGAAAATGGGCTGTCTTCTGTGGTTAGTGTCATAGATGGGATCTCTCTCCAGTCAGAGCCACTCTTCAGCAGGTTGTGGACTTCCTCATTTCCTTAGCCGAGAGAAGCTCCTCTGTGTTTCAGCTGTAAAGGCTATAGGGCCACTCTGGGGATGGTCTTAAAGCTGAGGGTTTTTGATATTTCCTCCTCTTTGGAGATATCTTGTCCCCCCCAGGGATCTCAGGCCTCCTGCATGGAATGTGACTCTCGTGTTGCAGAGCCTGACTTGTGCACTGTATGAGCCCCTTAGAGTGTCATCAGACAGGGATCTGACCCTCAAAACCGTTTTCTTGCTCAGCCTGGCATCATCAAAGAGAGTTGGTGAGCTTCAAGGTCTTTCCTTCCATGTAAAACACTCAAGGGGATGGGGATCGGTTATGCTCGATTTCGTCCTGGACTTCGTAGCGAAGACTTAGAAACCGTTGGTCCCAGACACTAGGCACAAGTCCTTTACGATCCCCTCCCTGAGTGACTGTGTTGGCAGTGATCCAGACAAGATGCTGCTTTCTCCTGTTAGAGCGCTAATGTGATATCTGAAGAAGACCCAACACCTCCGGCCTGAGTGTCGACAACTCTTTGTTAGCACCAGAGGTTCCAAGAAAGAAGTGTCCAAGAACACTATTTCTTTCTGGCTTCGTGAGACAATCAGAAAGGAGCACTCTGCTGCTGGCATAGATGACACCAGTACCCTTCATCTGAGAGCTCATGAGGTCAGGGGCATTGATCCTTCCCTCACATTCTGTGAGAACCTTTTGGTTTAACAGTAGTGAAGGTGGGGGTCTGGGGCTTGCCAGACTACCTTTATTTGTCATTACCTTCGGGATATTGCCCACAGGTCCTTGGACAATTTTTTTTTCCTTGGGACCAGTGGTGGCTGCTCAACAAGTTGTGTAGCTCACCCTCCCAGCTCCTGTATCAGAGAAGGTTGTATCTCGCCTTGTTGTATGGTATGAATGAGTATGTCTGTGGGGTGACTGGCTTTCCGTCATCTCTTTGCATCCTAGCTTTTTTTTTTGTCCCCTGGGCCAAGAGAGTACACTGACTGTTACCTGCTGGACCTGGTGGTCAATGCAGGTATGACACTCCTTACAGTGACCAATCTATTTTCTTTGATTAGATAATAGAAGCAAATATCCTCTCCTTCCCCCGGTAAGGCAGAGAAGGAGACACTGATATAAGACAAACTCAGTGATTGTAATTGTCTTATTGTCCTTGACATCATGGGCCTTTGCTGCCTCATAAAGAGGACCCATACTCCTTTTTTACGAGATAACCCCCAGAAGAGTGTATCAGATCTCACAGTTTTTTATTTCTGGTTGGTCAGATGTTAGTGGCTGGGTTTCTACAACCATGAAGGAAATCTCAGGTGTGATGAAATCCAGACGGTTCATAGAGGCTCACTCAGATTCCTCCCACCAATAAGTGAGTCTTCCTATTGTAAAGGACCAAGGGTTTGTGCACTGTATAGGAACAAATCACAAGTTTTGAAAGTAAATTATCTTTTTCCTAGATATACAAACCTTAGGTCCTTTACACTAATTGCCTACCTCAGGCCACCCCTCAGTCTGCTACATGGACCTAAAGCAAATTGGATTGTTTACATCCTCAGACTGGTAGTTAACTATTGAACCGCCTTGTTCAAAAGATTTTAGCAGTCGTGTCCAGGCTTCGCCTTAAGAATTCCTGTTGTAAAGGACCTGTGGCTTGTATAGTTAGGAAAAATACAATTCAACTTTAAAAATTGGGATTTCATTATAAAAATATCATAGTTGTGATTTTTTATACCATCTGTGTAATTTAAATTTGATATTGATAATGGCTTTGTATGCTTTTGTTTATAAGAATAAGTATTATTGTCTACTGTTGTAAACATTGCCAATTATTTTTAAAAAGTTGGATTTCTGCTTTTCTGTTCTGCTAGTCAGACTTCACTGAACACTTCAGAATTTGGAATTTAAGTAAAATAATGTGTTTGTAGTGCATGAGGTTTTTACTGTCAGTTGCATAAAAGGTAGATTTTGATACTGTTTGATACTATATAAGATTGCAAAATGCTGATTTTGATCAATATTTTAATGTTTAACAACTTTGCAGCTATGGCTTAAAATGCCTAGCCTCATTTGTGACCTATTGATTTGTTTAATTCTCTGTTAACAGATGGTGAGGTTCACATTATCAACCTGAATTTCAAGAATGTCATTTATCGTAAACGGTTCAGTCGTCCCATCAAAAGTATTCGTTTCAGTCCAGACGGGAAACATTTCGCCTTGACCAAAGAGAATGCTGGTATGTTAATAGCAAAGACTTTTTATGCTCCTTAAGTACAAGAAAAGAGTAGTATATACAGTATATATATATGACTGATTGATATGTCTTCATATGGCCACCCTCTGACCCTTTTATATTTTGTCAGACTTTTTTTTTTTTTTTTATGAATCCTACGCATAAATAGTTTAGAAAATTCATAGTAAACCCTTGGTGTTCAGGAGGGGGAGGATAGGGAGCCAACCCCCCCCCCCCTGTGAAAGCTGAAATTGTCAAAGACTTGACACCCTCCTTTCTCGGTTTGTAAGTCCCGAATTGGCAATGATGTTAAGGAATGGACTGGTGCTGGGTACCTCCTCTCTCTTTCCTAGAGAGGTAGTGGATCCTGCAGTGACAAGCGCTCTGTCAAGGATAATGACCACCTTGTTCACCAGCCTTCTTCCTCTGCTCAGTTGTGGCCTTTTCAGCCCTCTTTTTGCTCAAATAAGGGAGGCAAAGTGAAGAAGAAGAAGGGGAAGCGCTTTGGGCAACATTCCTCTCCAGCTGCTGGTTGGGGATGCCTGTTGAGCTATTGTGCATAATGTGGCAGCAACATGGAGCAGAAGCCTGGGTAGTAGATGTCCTTTGGGAGGGATACCTACTCCCCTTCAAGTCTCGGCCTCCCCTCATCGACAGCCTGGTCTGTCTCCTGACTTATGTTGCCGTTTTGCCAAAGGACATCACATTCAAGGAAGAAGGCAAGCCATGCTGATGAAGGGCTCCATCGAAGTTGTGTTGGTCTCCAGGCTTTTACAGCCATCTCTTTCTTATAGAGAAAGCTTCAGGGGGATGGAGACCGATCAGGGAGAGCAACTGCATGCTAACGGTAAATCTGAAGGATACATATATTCAAACACCTGTCCATCAATCCTCTTGCAAGTATACACTTGAACCCCGCTATTTGCGGACTCACGATTCACAGACTCGCCTGTTTGCGGACTTTTCTGTGGATTGTATTTACCCATTTGCAGTATTTTTCACTGGAAATATATTCACAAATTACTGTTTTCATACAATCAACTTACCTGTCAGATATATACTTAGCTAAGACTCCGTCGTCCCTATGTATATATCTGCCAGGTAAGTATGTATGAAACTTTATTGTATCATAACTATCTATTTTTTATATTTTATGACTAAATGCACCTTTTTTGATAAAACTATAAAATACCAAGGTGTAAGCATTTTTAGAGGTTTTATTTTCTGTTGTAACTATCAAAATATGTAGTTGTAAGCATTTTTGAAGGGTTTTAAGTATGTGCGGATTTTAGCTATTCATGGGGTGGGTTTGTAGTACCCTTTCTCCTGCAAATGCAGGGACTCCATTGTACTTTTGCTTTATCCTTGGGGTAGACTATACCAGTTCGTGGCACTCTGTTTTGGGTTCTCAACCGCACCTCAAGTGTTCACAAGAGTGTTCACCCTCCTTTCTGCTTGGGTCCATTCGCAAGGGATACATCTGTTGAGGTATGTCGATGATTGGCTGTTCTGGTGAGCTCTTGCTTGCTTTTGCTTCAGGACAAGGATTGACTCCTCAAATTTTGCTACACCTACGGGATTGAAGTAAATTTTGAGGAGTCCAATCTCATCCCCAAGCAGAGGATGAAGTACCTGGGCATGCTGATAGATATAGTAGCAGCAAGAGTCTTTCCCTTGGACTCTTGTATCAGCAAGTTTAGGAAGGTAGCACGGTTGTTCCTGTCACTACGGGAGCAATCAGCACAGCAATGCCAAGTTGTAGTTGGTCACCTGTCATCATTGGAGAAGCTGGTCCCTCATGGGCATCTTCACCTTCGTTTGCTACAGTGGAGAATGAAGGAGTATTGGTACCAGTATCAAGATCGTCAATCCTTTTTCATTCTCCAATGAGAGGAAGTGAGAGAGGATTTAGACTGGTTGCTGGATGACATGAACCTCAAGGCATCCTTCTTGACTCCAAGAGTTTTGGGACAGAGTGATAGGGGCACTCCATGTTGTTGGTGAGCGACAACACCACGTCAGTGGCCTATGTCAACAAGCAAGGGGGTCTCGTATCCCCCTGCTTCACCAATTGACAATGCAGGTGCACAAGTGGGCGGTAGCTTACTCAGTGGAGCTGTCAGCCAGATATATTGCAGGCAAGAGGAATGTAGTGGCAGATAAGCTCAGTCGCCAGAATCAAGTGATAGGGACAAAGTGGCCTCTTCACCCAGACATCACAGAGAGGTTGTTTGACCTGTGGGGGCGTCCAGTCATAGATCTGTTCACCACCTGGCACAACAGAAAACAAGGGCTTCAGTTCCATTGTGCCAGACCCATGGGCAGCTGAAGAGGACGCATTCCAACACCTGTGGGACAAACTCAATGTTTATGCCTTCCCTTTGTTTTGTCTGATTTGCAAGGGGATCAGCAGAGCACTGATCACCTTGAATCTCTGGATGATTCTGGTGGCTCCCGGCCATTTGGTATCCCGACCTTCTAGCTCTGCTATCTGACGCATCAAGAGAGATTCCTCCAATGCACAGCCTGCTGTGACAACCACAAGTAGAGCGGTACCATCAGGCAGTCCAGTTCCTGTGTCATCATGGCTAGAAGTTATCTGCCATCTCTTGCGAGTGAGAGGCTTTTCAGGCCGCACAGCAACAGAGATGGCTGGATACCTCAGACAGTCCTCTGCACCAGTTTTATCAGGAAAAGTGGGTTGTCTTCAGTGGTTGGTGTTGTAGATGGGTATCTCTTTCGTTGGAGCTACTCTTCAACAGGTCGCAGATTTTCTAGTCTTCCTTCGTTGAGAGAAGCTTCTCTCCATTTCAGCAGTGAAGGGCTATCAAACTGCCCTCGGTTTAGTCCTTCAGCTGAAAGGAGTAGATATCTTCTCATCTCTGGAGATTTTTCTTTTGGTGAGAAGCTTCGAAGGTCTTGCCCACCCCAGGAATCTCAGGCCCCTTACTGGGATGTGACTCATCCTTACCTTACAGACCTTACATCTTGTTTGGGTTGCCCCAGGTCCCTCAGTGTGAGGTACCTCGAATGTCTACCAGAGAGTTGCTAGTGCATCTTCCGGTATATTTTGCATCTTCCAATCTTGGATGGTCTGGGATGCAGCTTAGATATTTATCGAGCTTATTCTTAAACACATCTACGCTCACTCCTGATATATTCCTCAGATGCGGTGGCAACGCATTGAATAGACGCTGCATTGTCGATGCTGGTCCGTAGTGGATTAATGTCCTGTGTGCTTTCCTTATTTTTCCTGGTATAGTTTTGGGCACTATTAATCTACCTCTGCTTGCTCTTTCTATTTTTAGCTCCATGATGTTTTCGGCAATTCCTTCTATCTGTTTCGATGCGTGAATTATCATGTAGCGTTCTCTTCTCCTTTCTAGACTATATAATTTTAAAGATTGTAGTCTTTCCCAGTAGTCAAGATCCTTAACTTCTTCTATTCTAGCTGTAAAGGACCGTTGAACACTCTATTTGTGCAATATCCTTTTGATAGTGTGGGTACCATATCATATTGCAATATTCAAGTGGACTACGAACATACGTTTTATAAAGCATAATCACGTTGTTCAGGTTTTCTTGTTTGAAGTGCCGTAACACATTCCCATTTTTGCTTTACATTTGGCCAATAGAATTGCTATTTGATCATTGCATAACATGTTCCTATTCAACATCACACCAAGGTCTTTAACAGCTTCTTTATTTGTGATTGTCTCATTATTAGGTCCCTCATATGCATATAGTTTTCTTCTCTGTCTCCAGGTATTTATCAGAGTTAAATACCATCCTATTTACTTCTGCCAAATCTTATACTTTGTTAAGGTCTCTTTGTAGCTCGTTCCTATCTTCATCACAAGTAATTTCTCTATTTATTCTTGTGTCATCGGCGAAACTACTCTCTACCGAGTTACCCTTAACATTACTGTCTATGTCTGCAATCATAATAACAAACAGTAATGCAGCTAACACCGGACCTTGTGACACACCGGGGGGAAATTATCTTAGCTTCATCCAATTTCTCATCGTTTGCAATAACTATCTGTTTTCTGTTGTGTAAAAATTCTTTTATCCATCTTTCTACTTTGTCCACTATATATTATGTTTTCTAATTTTCTTTGCTAATATATTATGATCTACCTTGTCAAAAGCTTTTGCAAAGTCTAGATAAACCACATCTGTTTCATTTCTGTTTTTCATATGTTGTATATGTTCTCGAACGGTGGACCAACAGTTGGGTTTGTGTACTTTTTCCGGGTACAAAACCATGTTGTCTTATATTAAACAAATTATTTTTTATAAATGTTTCATAATATTTTTCTTCATTACCCTTTCATACACTTTCATAATATATGGTGTTAGACTCACAGGCCTATAATTACTTGCCTCTAGTCTTGATCCACTTTTGAAAGTAGGGGTAATATACGCTAATTTGTGCTCATCATAAATCTTGCCTGTATCTACACTTTGTCTTAATGATATTGCAAGTGAATGCGTGGGAATGTTGCATGCTGAACATTTTATGATCAGGTTTTGTGGATTGACTATGCTATACCACACCTTACACAGTTTGCATGCTTTTGGCATCTTTTTCTATTGTATCAATTAGTATTCACAATGTTCACCTTATTTCATTTTCTTTTCTTTTTGTCGGGAATATGTGATTGATGTAAATTTTCTATATAAGTCTCTTGACCACTTGAATATTATTTGGAACTCCTTCAGTTATTTTCATGATGTTTTCTAATGATTTATTCCAGTTTGAAGGATCATATCCTTCCAATATTTCTATGAATACTTTTGTGTCTTTTTGATTAGGGCTGTTATTGATCTTGTAGATGAGGAACCTGACTTTTACACCATACAAGCCTTTATGAGTCATCAGACCAGGATTTGACCCTCAAGACTGTTTTCCTGCGTGCCCTGCTATTGACGAAGAGAGTAGACAAACTCCATGGACTCTCTTTGATGTGAAACACTTGAGGGATGGGGATCGGTTACGCTCAATTTTATCCCGGACTTCATTGTGAAGATTCAAAACCTGGTGGTCCCTTTATGGCATTGATAACTGACATAGTACTTTATGGTGCTGATAACCGGTTGATGGTGCCTCTGGTATTTATTGGTGACAGTACTCTATTATCGGCACTGATAACCGGAAACCAGTGCATTTCGCTGCTGAAAATCACCAATTTTCGGTGCTAGGCAAGTTCCATATAACTGAATTGCTGATAACCAAGGCTGCCGATAACCGGGGACTGCCTGTACTCCCCGGCTGAAAGCTCATGAAATTAGGGTCATTGGTTCAACCCTCGTATTCCGGAAGAATCTGTCGGTCCATCAGGTTCTGAAGGCGTGGGTGTGGTCTCGACAGATCACCTTCACCTCCTACCTTTGGGACATTGCCCACAAGTCCTTGGACACGTTTGCCTTGGGACCTGTAATGGCTGCTCAACAAGTTGTGTAGCTTACTTGGCCCCTTTAACAGGACAAGGTTGCATCTCACCTTAAATGTACGGTTGCGGATGTGAGAATGAATTTATGAGTGATTTGGCTCTCTTCTTCTCCGTTACCTTCATTTTCTTCTTCTGTTCCTTTGGGCAGAAAGTGGATTCGGTTTGTAACATACTGGAACTGGCTCCGATGCAGGTAAGTTTTGCAATGGAGCAACCATTCTGTTCATCTTTTTGACCATAGAAGCAACTGCCCCTTCCTCTTGCAAGTGGAGGAGGGGGATGTTCTTGGACAATAATAAGACCAGTCGTTACTGTTTCATATTTGCCCTACTGTCCTAAACTTTCAGATTCATCCCAGTTTGTTTTTCTTATGCGGTTACATTCCCTCCTTCATTTTAAAAAGCCTAGAAGTCTGATGATTGATCACACAGTAGTACCTATATTTCATATCAATTCATCAGAGGCACAATTCTCTTCTTTGCTATTTTGACCAGAAAATAAAATCAAGGTGTGCAAATTCCAGTCAGTTCTAGGAGAACTCATTGAGATTTCTCACTTCAGTTATAAGTCTTTCTAATGTAAAGGACCGACGGTTTGTATATTGTGTAGGAACAAATGACAGTTTTTTTAAGTAAATTGTATTTTTATACATGCAACTTACCCGGCAGATATATACTTAGCTATAGACTCCGTCGTCCCGACAGAATTCAAAACTCGCGGCACACGCTACAGGTAGGTCAGGTGATCTACCATTCCCGCCGCTGGGTGGCGGAATCCCGACCATTCCCGTTTTCTGAGCCAGATTTTCTCTGTCGCTGAGGCCGGCAACAACTGTTGTTTGGTCTCTCCTGTTTGGAATTCTGCTCATTTGCCGAGAATTGGTTGGACTCATTTGGTGAAGTACTCTTGTTTATTCTCGGGATTGGCATACGCTTATTTTGGATTGGATTAGGACTTGGATTTGTTTTTTCTATTAAGATGGCTGAAGTTAAAGTAACACCTAAGTTTAGGTTTGTGCAAGGGAAGAATGCAGAACTAGGTTGTTTAAAGCAGAGGTAGATCCTCATACACTTTGTAGTAAATGTAGAGGTTCTGAATGTGCATTTGATAGAACTTGTGCTGAATGTGAAGGGCTTACGGAGCAAGGATGGAAGGATTTAGCTTCTTATATTAAGAAAAGAGAGAAGGATAGAGCTAGGAAAGCTTCAGCTAGAAGCTCGAGTAGATCTTGTTCTTTTGAGCCTGAATTAGAAGCTAACAAGCTAGATGATGTTTCTCCCATAAACCTCAGCCCCTTCTCCCTGTGTTGAATCTAAGGATTCATTTTCAGAAATGGAAAAAATGAGATCCTCGATCAGGGAGCTTCAGGAGCAGCTTAAAGCTATGGAAACACAAGGTAAGAGTGTCAGTGAATACAGTGACCCCAGTGCAGTGGAGGGGGCGTCCTGATCGGCTCCGCATTGCTCCTAGGCCTAGACTGCTTCCAAACTCCCAGGACCAGGGAGGAGGAATGTCAAAAGCCGCAGGGAGGATGTGGAGCATCCCCAACGATCAGGCGTCCCTTCGGCAGATCCTGAAGTAACGACCCAGGCTGCCTTGGATAGCCGTAGAAAAGGCATCCTGGAAGAGTGTTTTTCTGCGTCGGACTCCTCCTTGGTCCAGGCGTGGATGGAGCTCTGCTTCGAAGTCTCGTCCTCTGAAGAGATCGTAGGTAGCGCCGAAAGGAGACGCTTTTGATTCAAGCCCAGAGCGCTTTCCAGAGGATTTTCCTTCGACCAGTAAGAAGGCGAGAAGACCGTCTCCAGCGCCTCAAAGACCCCGACTAAGCTTTTCCTGCTTAATCTACAGGAACAAATATCCTCCTTGGTAGGGGGCGCTCTACATAAGGATTCGTCTCGAAGGAAAGACTCCTCCCTTCCAGTGAAGAGATCGAAGTTTTCTTCTCCTGGTAGGAGAGAAGTTTCTCACTCTAGCAGGCGCTCGTCACCGGAGAGACTCTCTCGTTCTCCCTTTAAGCGATCCTCTCCTGTGTATAGGAAGAAAGTTCCCAGCGGTAGCCGCTCGCAGAGCAAACGATCAGCTATGTCTTTTAGGAGAAGTCAGGAGTCGGACTCCTCTTCTGAGGATCAGGATAGGCGTCAAGAGCCTAAGAAGCAGGAGATTTTTAGACACAAGAGTTGACAGAGCCTAGTAGGCGCCAAGAATAAAATAACAGGCGTTATAGGAGCCTAAACAGGAAAACGCCTCCAGGAGTCTAGTGAGAGGCGTCAAGAGCCTACCAGGAGTCACGACAAGCGCCAGGAGTCAAGCAGGCGCCAGGAATCAAGCAGGCTTCAGGAGTCGAGCAGGCGTCAGGAGTCGGGTAGGCGCCAGGAGTCTAGCAGAACGCCAGGAAGTCTCGAGCATGGGCGTTCAGGAGTCGAGTAGGCGCCAGGCTCCTTGTACGAGTTTAGGTCAGAGTAAGACCCCTTCGCACTTTATGAGTTCTTCGGAGAGTAGGAGCCCTTCACCTGGTAGGAAACAGGTTCCTGAGAGGAGATCTCGTGCGTTTACGAACTCTATTGCTCCTTGTAGTATCAAGGATTTTGTCACACGGGCGACGTTCTTCTTCTTTTGACAGAAGTCCCTCGACTACTAAGAACCGCTCTTCTCCGAAAGATCTCCTACAGCCGGAGACTTTAGAAGAAGTCTCGGATGAAGAATTACCAGTGGATGTAGTAGTCTCTGATTACAAGAGATTGTCCTTGTTGTTGTTGCAGGCGTTCGGGGAATAAGCTTCAAAACCATCTGGATCCGCCCTCTCCAGGATCTTTGTTATCAAGCACGAAGTCTCCAAAAGCATCCTCATTTGTAAAAATGCGTCCAGCCCTTGGTATGAAAAAAGCATCAAAGGCTTTGGAGAATGGCTTAAGAATAAAAGAGAGGCGGGCAAGACTGTTTTTTCATGACCTCCTTCAAAGTTGACGGGTAAGCCTGGAAGATGGTACGATACCCAGGAACCTATGGGCTTAGGACTGCCTTCATCGGCAGACGCAAGATTACGCTTCCATAGTAGATTCTTCAAGGAGGCACGCTCTACTATCAGCAAAAGCTACTTGGGGGATGTGTGAACTGGACCATCTACTAAAGGGACTCCTTCAGGACACTCGAGGTATTCAATTTTATGGACTGGGCTTTGGGAGCCCTTGCGAAGAGAGCCCAGGATCCCGAATTTGTCACTATGGACGAATTATCGAGTGTATTATCTTCTCTGGACAGAGCGGTGATGGACGGTTCGGTGGAAGTGGCTGCCCTTTTTGGATCGGGAGTTTTGAAAAAGAGAGCAGTGTATGGTTCTTTCCTGTCCAAGTCAGTATCTCCTCACAGAGGTCGGCCTTGCTATATTCGCCACTTTCTAACCACCTTTTCCCACAGGACACGGTGAGGGATGTAGCAAAATCATTAGCTGGAAAAGCTACACAGGATCTACTGACACAGTCAGCAAAGAGGTTCAAGCCTGCTGTTCCTTTTCAAAAGAAGGATAAAGCACCTCTTCAGCAGCCCTTTCGAGGAGCCTCTTCCTCCTCAAGACCCCTTTTAGAGGTAGAAGACCGAATACCAGAGGAAGACCTTCCAGGAGACCCGCCGGGAAGGCAAAATGAAGAAGAAGTCCTCCAGATAGCGGTAGGCGCCAGACTGTCGAAACTTTGCCAGAGTCTGGGCGAAGAGGGGAGGCGGCGGACAGCTGGACCCTCTCTATCCTCGAGAGAGGATACCTCATCCCCTTCAGGGAATATCCTCCCTTAACAAGAACTCCAAGGGAGTTAACAGCGAGATACAAAGATCCTGTCAAGAGTCAAGCTCTCCTGCAAGCAGTAGAACTTATGTTGCAGGAAGAGGGCAATAGAACCGGTTCAAGATCTCCATTCACCAGGTTTCTACAACCGTCTATTCCTGGTACCAAAAGCCTCGGGCGGGTGGAGGCCGGTTTTGGACGTAAGTGCGCTGAACGTCTTTGTGATAAAGAAGAAGTTCTCGATGGAGACCTCTTCCTCTGTACTTTCTGCTCTTCGTCCAGGGACTGGATGGTATCCCTGGACCTTCAAGATTGCATATTTCCATGTGGCCAATTCATCCGGCATCAAGGAAATACCTGAGATTCATGTCACAGGGAAGAGTGTTTCAATTTCGAGTGCTTTGCTTCGGACTATCGACGGCCCGGCAAGTCTTCACGGGTATCCTAAGGAATGTGGCGCATTGGCTACATTTAGAAGGAACAGAATCTCGATGTATTTGGACGACTGGGCTAATACGAGCAAAGTCGAAGGAACAGTGTCTGGAGGACCTTTCGGTAACATTAAAGATGACGCAGTCATTGGGACTCCTAGTCAACCTCGAGAAGGTCCCAGCTGGATCCCCAGCAGAACATAGTTTATCTGGGGATCAGATGGATTCTCGGGGTTTTCTAGCGTCTCCATCAACAGAGAGAATAGGGCGCTGCCTTACAAAGGTGTCAGTATTTCTAGGAAAGAGCATTGCTATGCGAGGGAGTGGATGAGCTTGCTGGGAACCATTTCTCGTTGGAGCAGTTCGTTTCCTTAGGGAGACTGCACCTAAGACCCCTTCAGTATTATCTGAAGGAGAACTGGGATCAAAGTTCCCAGGACCTCAAAGAATCATTCAGGATAATGGACAATGTCAAACAAGATCTTCGGTGGTGGTTAGACCCGAAGAAACTCGGTCAAGGAATATCCTTACACATAAAGAGCCCTCTCCGAGCGTTGTTTGCAGACAGCATCGGACGTAGGGGTGGGGAGCAACGTTGGATTCGCAAGAAGTGTCGGGAACCTGGGAAGGAGCTCAGGTGTCCTGGCACATAAACAAAAGGAACTGAAAGCCATTCACCTAGCTCTTGCACTTTCAAAAACAGATTTCAGGATCGATCATTCAGGTCAATTCCGACAACACGACAGCCCTAGCATATATCAGGAACGCAAGGGGGAAACTCATTCATTCTCCCTTTACGAGACAGCGAGGGAGTTGTTGCTTTGGGCGCAAGAGAAACAGATCTCTCTACTAACGAGATTTATTCAGGAGAGAGAAATGTTCGAGCGGATCTGCTAAGCAGAAGAAACCAAGTGCTCCCCACCGAATGGACTCTCAACCCTCAAGTGTGCGATCAGTTATGGGGGTTATGGGGAAGGCCGAACGTAGACTTGTTCGCAACCAACTGGAACAAGAGGTTGGAGAATTATTGCCCCCCCATCGCAGATCCAAGAGCAATAGCGCTAGACGGCCTCCTCATGGTGGATTGGAAGGGAATAAGACGGGTACGCCTTTTGTTCCCCCGTTCAAACTGGTAGGGGGAAGTAATAAGAAAGTTCGGCCTCCTCAGAGGGAACGAAATTGACTTTGATCGCCCCCTTTTGGCCAGCCCTAGATTGGGTGACAGAGTTGCTGGAGTGGATAGTGGATCTTCCCAGATCGCTCCCACTAAGGAGCGATCTTCTCAAACAACCCCACTTCGACAGGTTCTCACAAAAATCCTCCCCGCTCTAAGTCTGACTGCCTTCAGACTATCGAAGGACTCGTTAGAGCGAGGGGGTTTTCTCGCGAAGCTTCAAAAGCAATCGCAAGAGCCAGGAGACCATCCACATTACGGGTGTACCAGTCGAAGTGGGAGGTATTTAGAAGATGGTGCAAGACGCATGAGGTTATCCTCTTCCAGTACCTCTATAACCGACATTGCAAATTTTCTTCTTTACCATAGAAGAAAGTGTGGCCTAGCTGTTACTTACGATCAAGGGTATAGAAGTATGCTGGCCTCGGTTTTTAGGCAATAGGGGTCTGGATGTGTCGGACAATAAGGATCTACATGACCTTATTAGGTCTTTCGAGACCTCAAAAAAAAAAGTCAGAATAATAAAAATCCCAGTTGGAACTTGGATATAGTGCTTCATTATCTTATGTCTGAAAAATTCGTACCTTCCAATAATTCTTCTTTTAGAGATTTGACAAGGAAGTCTCTATTCCTGTTCGCATTAGCCACGGCAAAAAGGGTGAGTGAGCTTCAAGCGTTAGAGGGCAGAGTGGGTTTTAAGAAGGAGGCTGCAATTTGCTCGTTTAAGCCTCTCTTCTTAGCCAAGAACGAAAACCCATCAAAACCTTGGCCTAGAAGCTTCGAAGTGAAGGCACTCTCTTCTCTTACGGGGGAAGAACAGGAGAAGACCCTTTGTCCAGTAAGAGCGCTAAAATTTTATTTACAAAGAAAGTCTCTTTTGGGAGGTACGCAGGAAAGTCTTTGGTGTTCGGTCAAGGATCCTACAAGGCCAATATCAAAAAACGCCCTTACGTTTTTCATTAAAAGACAGTATTAAGGAAGCGCACTTAAATGTGGTGAAGAACAATTTAAACTCCTCAGGGTAAAAGCACACGAAGTGAGGGCCATAGCAACCTCAATGGCTTTTCATAAAACGTGGTCCCTTCAAAATCTAATTGAATCCACGTATTGGAAGTGTAACTCAGTGTTCGCCTCTCATTATCTAAGGGATGTGAGAGTTACTTATGAGAAGTGCTTTTCACTGGGAGCGTATGTTTCCGCGGAGTTAGTGCTGGGAGGAGGAGCTGAGGTTAATCCTAATTAGTTTATGTTATGTAATTTTTAACATTATGGTGTTTGGTTTTTATGGTTGACTGAAAGAGGGTATAGGAATAACCCCTTTCAGTTCCTAGATTTAACATGGTTAGGATGGTCAGGTGGTCGGGATTAACTTTTGGTCTCCTCGTTGTGCATTATGTAAAGCCTAAAGCTCTGTCATGTAAGAGGGCTAGCCCCCATTGATAAGATACAGGTCAGGCTCTGCCATGTAAGTGGGTAAGCCCCATTGGTACGATCCATGCAGGTTCTGTCGCGTAAGCGGGCTGCCCCATTGACATGATCCAGAAGGGCTGTTCGGTCATAGGTTGTTTACCTCACTGAAGCTCTTGAGGCATGCAGACTAAATGACAGTAATCATGAATCTTCGGACCAAACAGGTAAGAACCAAGGATTGATATCCTACAACAATTGTTGTTTCCCGTATTAAATTTTTTTTTTTTTTTTGTATATATATAGCTGTCTCTCACCCTCCACCAAGGGTGTCAATCAGCTAAGTATATATCTGCCGGGTAAGTTGCATGTATAAAAATGATATTGTTAAGATACAATGAAGTTTTATACAATACTTTACCTGGCAGATATATACGATTAAGGGCCCACCAGCCTCCCCTCAGGAGACAGGTGTAAGAGAAAAATCTGGCTCAGAAAACGGGAAAATGGTCGGGGATTCCGCCACCCAGCGGCGGGAATGGTAGATCACCTGACCTACCTGTAGCGTGTGCCGCGAGTTTTGAATTCTGTCGGGACGACGGAGTCTATAGCTAAGTATATATCTGCCAGGTAAGTATGTATAAAACTTCATTGTATCTTAACAATATCATTTTTCCTAACTATTCAAACCTGAGGTCCTTTACACTTTGGGCCCTCATCATGCCACCCCTCAAACTGATACCTGGAATGCTTATATTCAGGTGGGCAGGAACCCTGCCAATGTTCTAAGGTCTAGCGGCCATTTTCCAGGTTTGCCGAAAGTAATTCCTAATGAAAAGGACTAAAGGTTTGTATGGAGGCAGCCCCCAGTTATTGGCGGGAATTCATTCCCGAGGGGGGTGCCGATAAGCGAAAACTGCCATTAACCGAAACTTGGCGATTCATGGCAGTATAATGGCGCTTATGGCGCCAATAACCGGTTATTGGTGCCATAAGCACCATTATTGTCCCTCTGTTAGTTGTGTCATGGGACTTAAGGAGGCACATGGTGCCAATAACCGGAACTTGGCCTGTTATGGTGCCATAAATCACTGATTTTATGGTGCTAGACAGCCGCCATAAAACCTGATTGCCAATACCTGGGGACTGCTTGTAGTTTAGAAAAATACAATTAACTAAAGAAAAAGATTGTCATTTTAAAATTAATTTCTGTGGTCTCTGTAATTCAGTTTACTTTGTATAAAATTAATTTCTGTGGTCTCTGTATTTCAGTTTTTGTATATGCCGCACCAGGGTCTAGCAAACGTGTATTTGACCCTTTTGTCATGGAAAAAGTGTTCCATGCATCATATGATGATACAACTTGCTTGGATTGGTCATTTGATTCTAGGTAAGTGTTGTGTTAATCTGTTTTTTTACACATTTCTGTAGAAAGTGATGAATTTAGTTATATCGGCAGACTGGTTGTATTGAATTTTATTTATGAGGAAGCTGCAGTGTGTTTCATGTGCTTGAAGTGAGAATATGTATTTTACATGTTTGACTCTGCAGTGGGTATCACCTTTCTTAATTTTGCCTGAACTTTTTATTTTATTCAAAACATTATATACACCCTTTATTTCTCTCAATTTTGCAGGGTTATTGTGGTTGGATCAAGAGATATGATAACACGCGTTTATGGCTTAGTGAAGTTTAGGAATCTACGAGAATATTCCATAGGTAGCAATAAGGATACAGTTGTTGGAGTGTTCTTTGAAGAAAATTCGCTGGATTTGCATACGGTAAAATTAATTTAAGACACTGTTCTTGACTGTATTTTGTGTGATCGCATGTTCATCCTTCTTTAAAAGATGAGTTGATTCCTTTATGAGCTTAAACATGTTTCTCCATCTGCTCTAAGTCTTCTGTGATCATTTGTGTATATGGTGCCTTCAAGTCAGCATGTAATATTTGCTTACTCTGCTCAAATTTTGCTTTGGATTAACATGAGAGCTTTGTAGAATAAGTTTAACGATTATTCAATATTAGGGGCTATTTGCTTACTCAATAAATGTCATTTTTACCAGTATATAAGGATAATTATTGTTTCCCTCAGTCCTTCATTTCTGTCTTCTTGATTTTGCTAATGTTTATGGATCAATTTTACATAATCTTGTCTTGACATACCTGTGTAGGCAAGCACGATGAGTTCTTTAGCTCATTTTATAGTCTTGGACACAGGACCTTCATTTGCAGTGCCCCTCTGGTAGGGACCAACAGAGTTCCTCTCACAAACTCTGTCTGGTGTATGAATGCTGTGCTGTGATTTAATGTTCCTCTATACACAAAGGAGAATGTACGAATATTATTGATCTGGTGCCACAGCTGGTGAGTCTTCTGACTCATTGTCATTTCTTTGTGCTGAGACTGCCACTGTCAAGTCTTTTGTTTTGTAGGACGATGTTTTCTCATCTGTGATGCCTGGGCCTCTTGAGTTTTTTCAGTTGTCATTTGCCCATCAGTAGTGTAAACTTCAGAACTTTACTTTTCATCCATTCTTGTAACTCCCTTTCACTGAGCTCTGCAACTTTTCTGAGAATGCCCATTGCTTTTATTTAACCCATTTGCTTACTGGTAATGGATATACATGTCATGTAAATTTAAGTCTTGTATTTTGATGACGTATAAAAACATAAAAAAAAAAAATTGCACTACTACAAGACAAGAAATGAGGATAATTTTTGGTGAGTGTTCCTATTTTTTTGTTTATACATATGTAATATGTATTTTTTGTACATGAACTTTTCCTGTCAGACATATACTTAGCTTACGTCTCTGACGTCACGACAGAATTCAAAAACTCGCGGCAAAACGCGACAAGTAGGTCAGGTGATTAACCTTACCCCGCTAGCTGGTAACGGGTGTAAGAACCAACGTACCTTTCTTGTCAGATTTTTTTCTGTCGTCGGTGTCGACCACACCTGTTGTCGGTACCTCTTGACAGTTGGATTCTTTTCTCGTTTTTCGCCCTGGATTGTTTTCTATGGACTTTTGGTGAAGTACCCGATCTTTTGGCCTGGCATTCGCGATTTGTGGACCGTTATTTGACTTTTCTTTGGATTTTTCTTTGGATTCATGATGTCTGATGTGGATAATAAGAAAACTGCTATGTTTAGGTTTGTTGTATGACTGAGTGTAAGGTGAGGCTACCGAAAGCTGCGGTAGACCCTCACACAGTATGTTTGAAGTGTAGAGGGAATGAATGCACCTTAATAATCCTTGTAATGAATGTGAAAAGCTGAATGAGGATGAATGGAAGTCTTTGTCTTCCTACTTGAGGAAGCTTGAAAAGGATAAAGTTAGGAAAGCTTCTTCTAGGAGCAGTAGTAGATCTCGTATTAGCGAGTTGGATATAGATAATTTCCTATTTTAGAAGTAGCTCCCCCTTTGTCAGTTTCAGCTCCTGCTCCCTGCACCGAAGCCGAAGATGCGCCTTCGGAAGTGGCCTCCATGAAAGCCACCATTCGCAGTATGGAGATGAAAATTAAACATTTAGAAGTAAGAGTGATTCCAATAGTGATTTGTGCAGTGATCCCAGTGCAGTGGAGGGTGTGTCTGATCGGCTCCCTAATGCTTCCAGGCCTAGACCTCTTCCAGACTCCCATCCCAGTGGTGGAGGAGAAAGTCGAACCGCCGCAGGAAGGTTAGGGAGCATCACCACCGGTCAGGGCGTCCCCTCGGTAGCTCCTGTTGATCGTTCCCAGGCTACCTTGGATCGCTCCAAGAGAGAAATCTTGCGCCAATGCTTCTCGTCTTCGCCTTCGCCTTAACGATGATGGAGCTCTTCGGAAGCCTCGCGCCCTTCGAAGAGAGCCTGGAACGCTCCCTGCGCCCTTCCATCCAGCCCTGAAGTTTTTTCAGAAGAGCCTGAGGTGGAAGCGAAGAAACGTAAGAGATCTCTGGAGTATAGTTCCCCGAGCAGAGATCGAGCCTCGTCACCTGTTCAAGAGTTTGTGAATTCTCCTGCAAGGATGTTGGCTAACCTTCAGGTGCAGATTTCGGCTCTGGCTGGCTCTCTTTGCGTGTCGTCTCCTCGTAGGAAGGACGTCTCGCTTCCTGTAAAGAAGTCCAGGCTCCCCTCTCCTGACTCTCGCTATTCGACGGAAGCGGCCCGCTCGCCTGTGCATTCAGTCTCTCGCAGGAGACTTTCTGCTTCGGACAAGATCCCATCTGCGTCCAAGCACCCTTCGCCTGACAGACAGGATGTCTTTGTTTCTCCTTCGGACAAGGAGCAGGCTTCTCGTAGGAGATTTTCACCTTACAGACGCTCTTCTCGAGACAGGATCGCTCCCCTTGATAGGCACCAAGAGCCTAGTAGGCGCTACTCGCCTCGTAGCCGCTCCTCGTCTCGCCTCCACTCTCCTGTTGATAAGCACCCTAAATCGGACAGGCGCTCTTCGCTGGACAGGTGTCAAGAGCCTGTTAGGTGCGTTTCTCCTGCCAGGCGCTCTTCACCTGACTTTCACTCTCCTCGAGTCAGGCGCCGAGATCATGGCAGACGCTTCTCCCCTTGTAGGGCGCTCTCCAGTAGGCGCTTGTCGCCAGAGAGCCTCTCTCCTCGTTTCAGGCGCCAAGAGCCTGGTAGCCGCTTCTCTCATGGCAGGCACTGTTCGCCTGGTAGCCGCTCTCCTTTGGATAGGCGCCAAGAGCCTGATAGAAGTCGTTCAAACAGGGCGCTCTGCTCCTGACAGCCGCCTTACTCCTGTTAGGCTCCAAGAATCTGGGAAACGCCCCTCCTCAAAGACAAGAAGGATTTTGTGAGTAGGCAAGTTCCAGAAGTTTTGTCTCCAAGAGTCAAACCTCACTCTTCTAGAGACTTTTCTAAAGGTAAGCGCGCCTCTAAGGATCATGAGGGCTCTTCTGATGACGAAGAACAGGATCCCTCGGAAGAAGAAGGACCAAAAGACTCCTCTGTTTCCTCGTATAAGAGGTTAACAGATTTGCTCCTTCAAGAGTTTGGAGATATCCTTTCTCCTGTGGCTCCTCCTTCTCCTCTTTCTTTGTTCTCCACTTCGAAGACTTCGAAGGTTTCATCTTGTGTAAGGATGAAACCGACTATTTCAATGAAGAAGGCACTTAGAGGTTTTGGGGAATGGCTCCTTGCTAAGGAAGAGAAAGGGAAGACTGTTTTCCTCTTTCCCTCCGTCTAAACTGACTGGCAGATTAGGATTCTGGTACGAATCAGGGGAACCTTTAGGCCTCGCTCTCCCTTCTTCTGCTGACTCGGACTTCTCTTCACTGGTGGATTCCGCTCGTCGATCTGCCCTCCTGTCTGCCAAGACTACGTGGGGGATGAACGAACTTGACCACCTACTGAAGGGAATGTTCCGAGTCCTGAAGTTTTCAACTTCCTTGACGGGTCTTTAGAGTTTCTGGCTAAGAAGACCCAGACCCCGGATTCCCTGTCTCCTGAAGATCTTAATTGCGTCCTCACTTGCATGGACAAAGCAGTGAGAGAACGGCTCGAGTGAAAGTCTCTTCACTGTTTGGAGCCGGAGTGATAAAGAAGCGGTCGGTTTACTGTTCGTTTTCTCATGAAGGCAGTTTTTTGCATGCACAAAGGGCCTCACTTCTTTATGCTCAGCTCTCTCCCTCTGCTTTTCCCAAGAAAATCATTCAGGATGTCTCGAGTGCTCTTTCAGCCAAGGCTACTTAGGACATGTTAGCCCAGTCGGCCAGGAAACCTCGCTCTGTCTTCCAACCCAGACCAAGAAAGAGACTCCTCTGAGGCAGAGCCCTTTCGAGGAGGACCCACTGCCAGAGTTTCTTCAACCAGAGGATCTAGATTTCAAGCGAGGTAAAACCTTCTCTAGGTCAATCAGGAGGCAAGAACAGCGATCAAGGACTCAAGACATCAGTGGGTGCCAGACTACTGAAATTTGCCGACGTCTGGGCCCACAAAGGGGCAGACAATTGGTCCCTATCGATTGTCAGCAAAGGATATCTCATTCCCTTCTCGTCAAGGCCACCATTGACGACGACTCCGAGGGAGTTGGTGGCAGGTACAAGGACCCCATCATGAATCAAGCCTTTCTCTAGCAGTAGATAGATGCTAGAGAAGGAGGCTATAGAACTAGTGGAAGATCCCGCTCTGCGGGTTTTTACAACAGGCTATTCCTAGTTCTGAAGAACTCAGGAGGATGGAGACCGGTTTTGGATGTAAGCGCCCTGAACATCTTTGTGGAAAAGAGGAAGTTCGCCATGGAGACGACTTCCTCAGTGTTAGTGGCTCTTCGTCCAGGGGACTGGATGGTGCACTAGACCTTCAGGACGCTTACTTTCATGTGCCGATCCATCCTTCTTCACGGAAGTATCTGCGATTCATGATGGGAGGAAAAACATCTTCCAATTCAAGGCCTTGTGCTTCGGCCTGTCGACTGCACCCCAACCCAAAGTTTTCACGGGGTAATGAAAAACGTGGCGCAGTGGCTACATTTGGAGGGAGTGAGGGTGTCGCTTTATCTCGACGACTGGCTAATCAGAGCAGAGTCTCAAGAAAGATGTCTGGAGGACCTTCAAAAGACCCTTACATTGGCAAGTTCTCTGGGACTTCTGGTGAACTTCCAGAAGTCTCAATTAATCCCCAGTCAAGAGCGGATCTATCTGGGGATTCGATAGTTTCTCTGGCTTTTCGGGCTTTTCCGTCGCCAAGAGAGGATAGCTCGTTGCTATGAGAAACTAACGGCCTTACTAGAGAAAGATGCATGCACAGCGAGGGAGTGGATGAGTCTGCTGGGGACACTCTCCTCGTTGGAGCAATTCGTTTCTCTAGGAAGGTTGCATCTCAGGCCTCTACAGTTCTTCCTATACCAGAACCTGGAGGCGTCTCTCCCTAGATCTGGAGTTCTCCTTCAAGATCTCAAGGGGAATCAAGAGGGACCTTCGGTGGTGGAACAACCCACTCCGTTTTGTGGAAGGAATGTCTCTTTACATGCCGAACCCCAACCATGCGTTGTTTTCTGACTCGTCGGAAGCAGGTTGGGAGCGACGCTCGGGACAAGAGATGTGTCAGGCACCTGGAAGTTGGGGGATCAGGTGTCCTGGCACATCAACAAGAAAGAGTTGATGGCAGTCTGGATGGCATTGAAAGCCTTCGAGCCCCACGTCTGAAATGCAGTAGTTCAGGTCAATTCGGACAACACCACAGCCTTGGCGTACAATCAAAAAACGGGGAAAACAGCGGGGACTCCTTCTCCTTCTCCCTGTACAAAACAGCAAGGGATCTTCTGCTGTGGTCTCAAACAAGGAAATCAGTCTTCTCACCAGATTCGTACAGGGAGAAAGGAACGTCAGGGCCGATCTCCTGAACAGAAGAATCAACTCCTGCCTTACGAGTGGACCCTCCCAATCAGAAGTATGCCAAGACCTGGTTGGAGAAGATGGGGCAGGCCTCACATCGACCTCTTTGCAACAGCAAGGAACGCAAGGATAGAACTTTACTGCTCCCAGATCTCAGACCCGAGGAGCAGTATCAGTGGATGCGTTTCTCCTAGATTGGACAGGTCTAGATGTCTACGCCTTTCCCCCCTTCAAGTACTGGACAAACCCTCAAGAAATTTGCTATCTCGGAGATGACAAGAATGACGCTAGTAGCTCCGTCCTGGCCCGCCCAAGATTGGTTCACAGAGGTACTGGAATGGTTGGTGGACTTTCCAAGAGCACTTCCACAAAAGACAAGATTTGCTCAGACAACCCCACTTCGACAGGTATCACAGAAACCTCCCCGCTCTCAATCTGACTGGCTTTCGACTGTCAAAAGTCTTGTCAGAGCGAAGGGGTTTTCGACAAAAGCTGCTAAGGCTATCGCCTCAGCTAGAAGAACTTCGACCCTTAAGTCTACCAGTCGAAGTGGGAGTCGTTTCTTTCGCCGGTGGTGCAGGAACCAGAAGTTTTCCTCTTCCAGTACCCGTCTGTTGACTCAGATCGCAGATTTCCTGTTTTTCCCCTCAGAGAAAAATGCGGTTTGGCAGTATCTACCATCAAGTCTACCGGAGCATGGGCCAGGAGCATGTCAGGCTGCAGTGTTCAGACATAGGAACTTAGATCTTTCGAATAACAAAGATCTGCATGATCTATTAAGATCTTTCGAAACTGCCAAGAAACTTCGAACGAAGTTCCAAGTTGGAATCTGGACGTGGTTCTCGTTTCCTGAGTCCTCTAGTTTGAGCCACCACAGTTAGCCTCCTTCAAAGATCTTACGAGGAAAGCTCTGTTTCTCATGGCTCTAGCATCCGCTAAAAGGGGTTAGTGAGATTCATGCCCTAGAAGGAAGGGTAGGTTTCAAAGGAGATTCCGTGATTTGTTCCTTCCTTCCTTCGTTTTTAGCAAAGAATGAGAACCCCTCAAATCCTTGGCCAAGGAGCTTTGAGGTTCGTGGATTATCTGCCCTAGTAGGGGAAGAACCCGAAAGAACTCTTTGCCCTGTTAGGAGTTTAAAATACTACCTTCAGGAGAAGAAAACCCTTAAGGGCATTGAGGACAGACCTATGGTGCTCTGTAAAGGACCCCAGCAGACCATTGTCGAAAAATGCGCTGTCTTTTCTTCATTAGAAGTCTAGTGAAAGAATGCACATAGATCTTGTAATTGTGAAGAACCATTTTCAAGCTCCTAAAAGTCAAGGCTCCATGAAGTTGTGAAGCCAGTTGGCCCAATTCCTTGGCCTTGGCCCCTTTAATAAGAATATGTGTTCAGAATCTGATGAAAACTACATTCTGGAGATGTAATTCAGTATTCGCCAACCATACCTTAAAGATGTCAGTATTACGTATGACGAGTGCTTCGCATTAGGCCCGTACGTATCGGCGGATTCGGTGCTGGGGCAGGGAGCTGGAACATATCCTTATAGTAGTTTTTTCCCTTGTTTTTGGTAATTGAGTTCATATGGTTGTATGAAAAATGATGCAGGTAGGCATCTTTTTTCGTTTCGTAATACTAATAACTTAGTTTGGTTAGGTGATCGGATTTGGTTTGAAGCTCCCTGCGTTGGTAGTGGACAGGTTCTGTCATAGAAGAGGGCGAACCCCCAGTGGACATGATCCGACTTGGATTCTACTACGTAAGTGGATATCAAGTCCCGTTAGTAGACCCCAAAGAGTCCTTTTCAGCTGTAGGTCACGCCCTCTGCTGTAGCTCTTATGGCTATGCAGACTAATAGACAGTACCTATGAAGTCTTCAGCCTAAACAGGTAAGAACCAAGGTTATTTTTATCCTACAACAGGTGTTGTTTACCTTTTCTTTGTTATTTTCTGTTTCTTGTACCCTCCACCAAGGGTGTCAATCAGCTAAGTATATGTCTGACAGGAAGTTTCATGTACAAAAATGTTGTTTGTTATTTTACAATAAAGTTTTGTACATACTTACCTGGCAGGACATATACGATTGATGGCCCGCCCAGCCTCCCCTCAGGAGACAGGTATAAGAGAGAAAAAATCTGGCAAGAAAGGTACGCTGGTTCTTACACCCGCTTACCAGCGGCGGGTAAGGTAGATCATTTGACCTACCTGTCGCGTTTGCCGCGAGTTTTTGAATTCTGTCGTGACGTCAGAGACGTAAGCTAAGTATATGTCTGCCAGGTAAGTATGTACAAAAACCTTATTGTAAAATAACTATCATTTTAATAGTTTATGTACTTACATTTTTATCTATTTATTAACCCATTTGCTTACTGGCAATGGATATAGATGTCATCTAATTTAAGTCTTGTATTTTGATGAATATGCAAAAACATTAAAAAAGATTGCACAAAACTACAAGACAGATGAGGATAATTTTTGGTGAGTGTTCCTATTTTTTTATACATATGTAACATGTATGTTAGTTTTGCATAGTTTTAGGTTTTTATTCTATTATTACATCATCATCAGGTACCATATCCCCAAGGATGTCGGCAATCATGGCTCGCCACTCCTCTCTTATTTCCAGCCTCTCTGCAGCAACTGAGCTGCAGACATTCTTCCTCCAGTCATTCTACCAATCCATCCATATATGTCTAGGTCTTCATCTCGGTCTCCTTCCATTGATTTTACCCGTGAGAGAGAGATGCTCTAGTTCTTGTCTTCTCACTATGTGACCCACAAACCGCATTTGTCTACCTCTCACTGAGGCCAAAAGCTCTCTTTCAATGCCTACTCTCTCTAATACTTCCTCATTAGTTTTCCTCTCTGTCCATAATAGTTTTTAACATCCTCCCCTCCAAAACCACATTACTGCAGCCTGTAATCTCTCCTCATTTGCCTTCCTCAAAGTTCCAAGTTTCATAAGCCATACAACAATCAGACCAAACAAAAACATTCACAAACCTCCTCCTTAGATTCATAGATATTTTCGAGTTGGTGGCTAATTTCTTGATCTTACCAAATGCATCTTTTGCCATGGATATTCTCTTCTTGATCTCTTTTTTTGCATTTTCCATCACTTGTGACAGTACATCCTAAATAATTAACACTATTGGTTTGTTTAACTGTTTCAGCATCAATTCTTATATCTATTCTTGGGAGTATTTCATCCTTGGTGATAACCATAACTTATGTTTTCTTAATATTTATTGACAGACCTCTTTCTCTGCTTGATTGGCGCAAAAGTACTGATTAAAGCTTGAAGTTTATCATGGGAGTCTGCAACAAGTGCTGTATCATCAGCATATCTGATATTATTAATATTGTCTCCTCCAACCTTAATTCCCTCCATATCTCTGAGATCTCTCATTATCATTTCACTATTATAATTGAAGAGATCAGGTGATAACACACAGCCCTGTCTTACACCTCTCTTTATGTGCCAAGTCTCTGATTCGTCATTTTCTACTTTCACTGAAGCCTCTTGATTCCAATGTAAATTCTTTATCAATCTTAGTCCCATTGATATTTATCTTTGTTCCAGTATCCTTTATCTTTTTTTCTGAGAGAGAGAGAGAGAGAGAGAGAGAGAGAGAGGGGAGGGGAAATATTTTTTATCCATGTATATTTATATGTTTTTTATAATTTTTGATAATTATATAATTAAATAATTTATCTTTTTCACGGAGAGAGAGGAGAGAGAGAGAGAGAGAGATAGGAGAGAGAGAGATTGACGAGAGAGAGAGATGCGAGAGAGCCACATATTTTACAGAAAAACAAGATGCTATTTTGTCATTAAGTTTTTTTTGTAGCTTCCTTGGTATTAATATTAATTACAGTATTTGCAGTGCAGTAGGTAATTTATTTTGGTGTGCTATGGATAACAAAATACCGTATATTTCCGTGTATAAGACGACCTTTAGATAAGATGAGGCCAAAATCATGGTAAATTTTCATGTTTATCTCATATCTGTAGTATAGGACAACTTTTAAATAACAAAATTGAAATATTTTTTGGAGAAAAGTGATTATTTGCAAAAATTAAACAGTACAACTATATTATTAATAATGATGACTTTATAGGTTGTTTTGCTTGTTGTATCCAATAACATTATTACTATATCATATCCAATAACAGTATTACTATTATCTATCATTACTGTATTGCAGAATATAAAAATCATTTACAGTTTCAAAATCTTGGCTGATTTGATATCTTCATTGCTATAATTTGTTAGAAGAGATATAATTCGGAGATACCTTTTATCATAACAAAGTTTGGTTGAAAATGTGCACATATTACTTCATTGTATAAGCATTGAGTAGGTTTGATATATCCAGTTCCAAACATCACTGCCGCTTGGCCATTATTAGTTTTATTCACCCTTGGATATAACCTGCAGCTTTAATTCAGATTAAAGCTGTATTCTTTTTTGAGATCTCCACTACATGATAAATAAACAAAAATGTATTTTATTTTTACTTATTGAGAATCAGCAGTGTTTAACAATTTTAACGGAGCTCTTAATAAACGCTCGATAGTTATGGTAAATGACGTCAGCAATCAGCTGTTTCTCAATGCGGTTGTTTATGCCAATACATGTTCAGAATTCTGAAAATCAAAATTTTGTAGTGGAGGATGGAGGAGTATCATTAGTATTACAAACGTTGAGAGAGAGAGAGAGAGAGAGAGAGAAGGAGAGAGAGAGAGAGAGAGAGAATTGCCTCAGTCAGGTTGTTACACTGATAGATATCCACTTGCAAAAGTCAAATAATAGTTGTATTGAGAATAATGATAATTTAAATAAAACATGTTTTACTATAATCATATTACATGTATTATTGTATTACATTATAAGAACAAAATGGTGATGCGCTATTTGCATTCTAGGTTTGTTTACAGTCTCAGCTGATCGTGTTTTACTGATATCATTATTGTCTTTATTTGCTGAATGGAACTTAATTCAGAAATACATTCATTCCTTTCGTAAATGATCGAAGTTGGGTTTAACAAAGCCAAGTCTATATGTTTTTCAAACAGAAGGTCGCTGTAAAGGAAAACCATTGTTTTGTTTACGTTTCGTCGCCATTCTCAAACAGCCGCCAATAATACGTAGTACAATAACAAATTATAAAAATTGTACACAATCATCATTCATAAGCCTTAATTGTTCGAAACAGTTAAAATTTTAAATTACAAACAGCTTTGTGTTCGGCCTCACTTTATGTTCGCTGCGTTTATCATAAAAGCACAGAGGGAACGTGAAAATATAGTGTCATAAAATAAATTTAAAAATGCCATGAATGGTATTGAAGATGATTTGTATATCGACGACAAAGCTGAAGTCGAATTGCCAGAACCAGACTGGAATCCCTAAGATGGCGGTACATGTGATCAATCTTGTGATATGTATGAGAAACCTTTAATGAAAAATTAATATTATGTTATCATAAGTGATATTACTACTGTAATTACACTACTATTGAAATTTCTTACAGGTTACCGAAAGATAAAGGTTTCTGTCAGTGCAACCCCAAATTGATGTTTACATTTTCTCAGCTTGGATCGCATAGATAAAAGTTTTTTTCATTGATTTTGAATTATTCCTCAAATAGGCGATTTGTTATGAAGATATGCCTATAATATATATGGTAAAAGGGTTTTATTACCTTCATTATCCCTTTATTTCATAAAGTGAATCTTTATATATGTTGGTGGTTAGGCTATAGCACTGAGGCCGAGGCTAGCCTACAGATACGCATCTTAGAATTCAAGGTTTGATCTTTAGTATTGCAGTATAAGACGACCCCCAATTTTTAGGGGGAAATTTAGGATTTAACGGTCGTCTTATACATGGAAATATACAGTAAGTATTTTTTTGGCACATTGTTTAGGGGGAAAAGTGCAAAATTTCCCATGTCTTGTAAATTATACAAAGTTGAGCAGTCTACCTTGAACCTTTTTAGCAGCTACGCATCTTTGAAAAAAAAATGTACTATAAACATTTGTATGTCTACCACTCAAGTCAGTGCCACTTCCCATAGATTTAATTGTTTATAAGAGTCATAAGTAAAGGGGTAATTTGTAAATTTATTGTTTTTGTATTAAATGTTTTCTCTGTATTTCCCCATACTTTCTCTTACTAATCTCTAATGAACACCGTATACAGGCTGTCCCCAGTTATTGGTGGTGGTTCTGTTCCAACAGTTTGATAAGCAAAACTCGTCAATAACCAGGCAATTATGGCGCAGATAACTAGATTTTTCACCGATAACCAGTTAATGGTGCATCTGTTGGGTGAGTATCGGCATCAATACTATTATTGGCACTGATAACCAGGAATTGGCACATTAGGGCACTGAACATCACCAATTTTTTATGCTAGACAAGAACCTAAACCCGGATTCCTGATAACCAAACATTGGCAATAACAGCACCGATCCTTGGTTATTGGCACCGATAACCGGGATCCGCATCACTGTAAAGTGGGGATCAGTGCTGATAACTGGGGATCTGCGCATATTTGTGCCGAAAATCCAGTTCATCGTCGCTAAACAAATGCCATAAAACTGGATCACTGATAACTGAGGCCGCTGATAACTGGGAACTGCCTGTACTTTGGAAGCTTGAATTGCTAGTCAGTGGCCCCTGTGGGCTTGTTCCATAGGAAGGGTTCATTTTCTCAATAAGAATTTGAAAAGATATCCAATTTTTTATGGGAAATATCTGAACTTTTTTTTTTTTAAGATCTTTGATGCTACACTAACAAGGGAAACCATACAGTGGTCCCACCGTATTCGCGGGGGATGCTCACCAGACCCCCCTCATGAATAGTTAGAACCCATAAATAGTTGGAACACCTATGAAAATGCTGAAAACTTCCTATTTTGTTAGTTAAAACTCAAGAAAACCCCACTAAAGGTTTTTATACTTGGTTTTTTAATATTTTTATCACAAAAAGTGCATTTTATGATGAAATTAAAAAAAAAAACCAGGAATTTGTGGATATTTGTCATAGAAAAATACAGCGAATGTGCAAATTTTCCGCGAATAATGCGGGGAAACGTTCCCGAGAGAAATCCGCGAGTGTTAGAGTCTGCGAATCCAGAGAACGCGAATATGGGGAGTCCACTGTATTCTTTTAGTTGTATTTCCTCACAGACTCATTACATCCTCGATATAACAGAATGGTTAACCAATTTTTGCACCGTTCCCAAGTAACCAAAGAAGTTTTTGTAGTAATTTTGAAAGTGTTGCCTTACAAAAATTATTGCCATCTGTTTAAAGAAAAAATAAGAATGAGGTTTTACTGTTGTTTACTTATAAATTTTGTTTTTACCATCAAACAGGTAGGCCGTGATGGTATGGTGTGCTCTTGGGAATGCAGTGTTGATCCTGATGGCCTAATACCTGTTAAAGACATTTACAAAAAGGAACCTAAGAAAGAAAAGGAGGAAGAAGAGGAAGATGACATCCCTTTAACACAGGAAGAAATAGAGGAAAATGAGAAGCAAGAAGATGATGGTAATATTATTGGAGATGACATTTTTTGTTACCAGATAAACTGTACTTAATTAATTTGGCTTTCTGAATTCTGATGAACATTAGTACGAGTAAGTTATTATCTGTAACTTTGCAAGTATTGCAAAAGTTTATTCTTATTTGAATATAAACCATTGTTTTATATAAGTAACTTACCAAGTAATTACTACATAGCTATTTGCTTTTCCAACCACGGCAGCCTAAAAATCCAAAATTCGCTGTAACTATTCAACTGCCTAGTGTAGGTGACTAGACCCCTCCCATTTTCAGGGTAAAGAAAGGAACGACGTGGCAAAGAGCTCAATCGTTATTTTGCCCGCGTTCAACCAACATCGTTCGTTCCTGCACTTTCATCATTGTTTTTGGTGATGTATTCAGAATTTGTTGTAACTTTCATGATTATTGGGTTTGCTAGTGGTTGTTGTTTGCTTAGCTTATGATTCTTTGCTCTGTTAGTTACTTGGTTAACTTTTACTTTTCAGAATGTCAGATACAGTGGTACCTCGAGATACGAAATTAATCCGTTCTGAGGCGGCCTACGTATCATGACTTTTTCGTATCTTGAACCGCATTTTACATGTAAAATGGTTAATCCGTTCCAAGCCCTCCAAAAACACCCCAGTAAATTTCATAATAAAGCTAAATTGACCTGTAAACAATGAAATACTACAATAATTTGGACCATTCAATACCTAACTTATTACGCACTAGTAGTACTAATATGTGTGTACCTGTAAATAAAGTGTATTAGTGTACATGGTATACAAGAAATACTGTATGTACGTACATATGTATGTGTAAAATGTGGAAGCTTACCTTTCGAGTGAGGCTATCTCCTAAAGTGGCAACAGAGGAGGACAAACGGCAGATACGTACAATTAACTTTAAAAACACATAAAAAAAATGTCAGGAAAACATAAAGTAAACTTTATGAAACATATTAACAAAACTGTAACACTTAACTTTGCAAAAAACTTAAAATTAAAATTTATTTTTTCTTTTTTTTATTTTTACATTTTTATTTTTACTTTACGTTTTTTTTTTTTTTATACAAAATTTCAACTTCTTCACCACTTTTCAAAACTTTCCTGTTTTCGTAGTATCACTTGGTTCTTCCTTTTTGCTTACTCTACTAAAGGGCTCTTTAAAAAATAACTATCCAAGGAAGATTGCATCTGCCTGCTTTTGACAATGTTCCTGAAATGACTCAGGCAAACGTCATCGAACTGTGCAAGCATACGACCTGTGTAAGCTCTTTCGGGGTGTCTCTTCTACGAATGATTGCACCATATGAAAAGCAGCTTGAGCATCCTTAATTTCTGCCGTTGTCATAGAGTCGTCGTCTCCTTGCCGCTGTTAGAGAACTCTTCTGGAACGACGTTATGTTGCATGGCCTCCAACTCCTTCAGGTCATCCGTCGTAAGCTCCTCTTCTTGCTCCTCGAGAAGGTCATTGATGATGTCCTCGTCGACGACCAGCCCCATGGACTTGCCAAGTGCAACGATCTCGTCAGATCTGGTTGCGAAACAATTTCAGGATCGTCAACTGTTCCTGAATCTGCAGCACCAGCTTCATCCCACATGATTTCCTTGAAGTCTCGGGCGGATACGGCATCAGGCCAGAGTTTCCTCCACAAGGAATTCAAGTCCACCTCGAAACCTCCTGCCAAGCTTGGTCGATGAGTCGGATGCATATCAACAACATCGAAATGCTCCTTCCAAAATTGATGCAAGGTGAGGTTTGTGGTATCGGTGATGTCGAAACATCTCTTGAAAAGATGTTTCATATACAGCTTCTTGAAGTTCGATATCACTTGCTAGTCCATGGGCTGGAGGAGAGGGGTGGTGTTAGGTGGAAGATAAAGAACCTTGATAAACGAATACTCCGCTAAGATATCTTCCTCGAGGCCATGAGGGTGAGCAGGGGCATTGTCCAACACCAGCAGACATTTCAGAGGGAGGCGCTTCTCTTCCAAGAATTTCTTCACTGTCGGGCCGAAACACAGATTTACCCACTGGGTGAACAAAAGTCTCGTTACCCAGGCTTTCGCATTAGCCCTCCACATCACTGGAAGCTTCTTCTCCTGAAGCACTTTGTAGGCCTTGAAGGTTCAAGGAGTCACAGAATGATACACAAGTAGGGCTTCACCTTGCAATCCCGTCTGGCGTTGGAACAAAGTGCGAGGGTAAGCCTGTCTTTCATAGGCTTATGCCCGGGTAGCTTCTTCTCTTCCTGCGTGATGTACGTCCGACGTCAAAAAAGGCCAGTCTCATCACAGTTGAAGGCTTGCTGAGAACTGTAGCCTTCGTTGAGAGTCATCTCGTCAAACATCTTAATAAAGGCTTCGCCCGCTTTCATGTCCGAGCAGGCCGCCTCCCCATGCCGCACCACTGAATGGATGCCAGTCTGTTTACGGAATTTCTCGAACCCGCCCATGAGAAGCCTTGAGCCTGGGTTGGCGTTGATGTCCCTTCTCCGTTGTCTTCTGCCGGGACAATCAAATTGACAAAAATAGCGCTGGCCTTGTGGCAGATTGCCGTCTCGGTTATCCTATCATCAGCGATTTCTTTGTCTTTTATCCAGACAAGAAACAGCCTTTCCATTTCATGTGCACGTGGCTCCTCTTGCTGGACAAAATAGTCATGCCCTTGGAAGGTGTAGCTGCTTTGATGACATCTTTCTGCTTTCGGCCGTATTCCTTGGCGATCACACTCAATCGCATACCAGCTTCATACTTTTTAGCTTTATTTTAAAATTTTACTGTGGTGTTTTTGTAGGGCTTAGAATGAATTAGGCAATTTACGTGTAAACGTAGTTCTAGATACAAAAAAATCAGGTTTCGAAGGCTGCTTCGGAACGGATTAATCTCATAACCTGAGCCACTACTGTAATACAAATACTTTTTTGTTTGAATTTGAAGTGTGCGGTTCATTGACATGCTTGGAACACCGAATTTTGAGGAGACTGGTGTTGATGCACGAATAACTTATAAATCTTACATACAGGATTTTCTTTTTGATGTAATTAAAAAAAAATGTTGTGCTGATGCACGATAACTTATAAATCTTACATATGGGATTTTTCTTTTTAATATTAAAAAATGTCGTGTTGATGCACGATAACTTATAAATGTTACATAAGGGATTCTTTTTTAAATATTAAAAAATGTCGTGTTGATGCACCGATACTTATAAAATCTTACATAAGGGATTTTTCTTTTTAATAAAAAATTAACAATGTCGTGTTGATGCACGATAACTTATAAATCTTACATAAGGGATTTTTTCTTGTTTTTAATATTAAAAAATGTTGTGTTGATGCACGATAACTTATAAATCTTACATAGGGATTTTGTCTTTTTATCACATTAAAAATGTCTTGCTGATGCACATAACTTATAAATCTTACTACGGGATTTTCTTTTTTAATATCATTAAAAAATGCATTGGGTGAAATTGACAGTTTTTATAAAATAAATGAAGGAGAATTCAGATACCAGAAAGAAATTTGAAATGTTTTTTATTTTTTTTATAATTGAATGGTTTAATGTAAGTCACATAGGACTAGAATGACCAAAACTGGTAACAATATGTGTGAAAGGAGCAATCGGTGATTTTCTGAATTACACTAAATATCAGGGTCTGAGTAGCATTCATAAACTGAAACTGGCTAGAAACTACACTCTTACTAATTGGATAAACATAATTTACTGTTGTTTTCTTTAATTTTGTTTGAAAGAATATATTGACTTATCTTTAGATGATGTTCCTTAAGGGGGCCGGCCGGAACCCTTATATAGTATGGGGGTAAAGGGTGAAAAATGCAGTAATGAAAAAATTCATGGAGCTTCATATGGCAATTTAGAATACTACGTATACAAAATATTTCATCAAAATTCCTCTTACTTTCATAGTTACAGGGTAATTAGTAAACGTAACTCAATAAGCCAAAAAACATTGATCCGTACAAGAAAGTGCAATATTTCTTGTGTTATCGTAAATTTTGATAATTATTGTCAAGAAATTATGAGCAATGGCATCTTTAGAGATTCCATGAGTCACGGAAGGGAAGTCAGTCAGCTGCCAAGATCAACCATGATTCAGTGTGAGCACAAACCCCAAGTAGTCTACACGTTCGAGTTTCACCTCTGACATTCTCGCTTGCTTTTACTTATGTTTATCTTTTTTTCTGCAAGAATTTCATCATGCCAATGAGAAAAAGACAAGCAAAACATCCCGCTAACATAGAAAATTCGCTAAGAAAATTCGCTTTAATATGATTATAGAATATCATAATATACGCGATATTAGCGTAGTTAGTGAAGAGAGAGAGGGAGGGTTGCGTTGTAAGTAACGTCCCCGTCTTGCCTGACGCACACGTAGCATTGTGCCCTAGGCTACGATCTTTGAGCAAAAGGATCTTCATTTATGATAAATAACAGTTTTGGTTTACTAATACCAAAAAGGAAATATGGAATTCATAATAATCATGATTTATTAACATTGTCTTTGTAAAAAGAGAGTACACCTTCGGGTTTCACCTCTGACATTCTCTTGCATTTTCGTTTGTTTATCTTTGTTTCAGCAAGAATTTCATCATGCCAAAGAGGAAAATACAAGGAAAACATCTCGCTAACATACAGAAGAAGAAAATTCGCTGTAATAAGCCGAGTTAGTGAAGGAGAGAGAGAGAGAGAGAGAGAGAGAGAGAGAGAGAGAGAGAGAGAGAGAGAGAGAGAGAGAGAGAGAGAGAGAGAGAGAGTTGCGTAGGAAGGAGTCCCCCGTCTTGCCTGATGCAGTGCTCAAGCTACGATATATGAGCAAAGGGATCATCATTTATGATTAAATTAGGATAAATAACATAGTTTTAGTTTATTAATACACAAAAAAAGAAATATACACTCATAATAATCATTATTTATTAACATTGTCTTTATAAAATACAAGGAAAACTTTTGAATGCCCGTATCACAAAACTGTACTTTTTGACCTTCAAAATCTATCTTCTCACTTAGTTTAAAGCTATAACATTGGAATTTGGGAATTAGGTATATAACTCGGAAAGACATAGAACAATCAAATCAAGCCCTTTTTTCCAAGTTTTGTTTCGACCTTTTTTTTTTTTTTTTTCCTGATTATAGGGTTTATTTTGTACCATAATGAAAAATTCATATCTAGCCAAAAAATGACTTTTAGAAAAAAAAAAAATCCTCATTTGATTGGAGGTCTACATCAGCTCTATATATGTTAGTAATCCCAGGTCTTAATATTAAATATCAGGGGAGGAGATAGAATTTGAAAATGGTTACTTTCGGGATAAATCGCCCTGGCGTCACAAAACCAAAGGTTAGAGGCGAAAATCATATGCGGTTTGGAGATGTCCCAAGTCACCTTATTAATTAAACCCTCTTACGCCGACTGGACGTATTTTACGTCGACATTTTTTGTCTCCCAGTGTGCCGTGGACCGTTATTTACGTTGACTTACAAAAGTTTTTTTTAAAATTCGCGGGAAAAATACTTATAGGCCTACCAGCCTAAAACTTTTGAATCACACGCCTTGGGGGATGTTGGGAGTTCACGGATCAAGTTGTTTTGTTTACAATCGTTACGCAGGCGTGCAAGCGCGAATTTCTTTCTTGCCGCACTGAAAAGTATCTGTGACACATCTCGGAAATTATTTCGTCACTTTGACATAATTTTTGTACCATTGTAAATTAGCCGTTACATGAAGTATTATATATGAAAATGTGCGTATTTTTATGTAGAATACAACAATAAAATACTCATGATTGTAGCTTTTATCAGTTTTGAGATATTTTCATATAAATAACGATAAGTGCCAAAATTTCAACCTTCGTGTCAAATTTGACTCTACCGAAATGGTCGAAAACGCAATTGTATAAAGCTAAAAACTCTTTATATTTTAGTAATATTCAATCATTTTACCTTAATTTTCAACTAATTGGAAGTCTCTAGCACAATATTTCGATTTATGGTGAATTTACGAAAAAACTTTTTCCTTACGTCCGCGCGGTAACTCTTCCGAAAAAAATCATACATGCGATTGTGGTAATGTTTGCACCATTTTAAAATTAGCCGTTATATAGAGTTTTATATTTGGAAATGTGTGCAATTTCATGCACAATACAACTAAAAAACAAACCCATGGTTGTAGCTTTTATCAGTTTTGAGATATTTTCATATAAATAACGATAATTGCCAAAATTTCAACCTTCGGTCAACTTTGACTCTACCGAAATGGTCGAAAAATGCAATTGTAAGCTAAACGCTTATATTCTAGTAATATTCAAGCATTTACCTTCATTTGACAACAAATTGGAAGTCTCTAGCACAATATTTCGACTTATGGTGAATTTATGAAAAAAATAACATTTCTTTACGTGTGCGCGGTAACTCTTCCGAAAAATCATACGTGCGATTGTGGTAATGTTTGCACCATTTTAAATTAGCTGTTACATAGAGTTTATATATGAAAATGTGCGCAATTTTATGTAGAATACAACAAAAAATAATTGAAGGTTGTAGCTTTTCTCATTTTTGAAATATTTGCATATAAATCACAATAAATAGAAAAAAAAACCACGTTCGGTCAACTTTGACTCTACCGAAATGGTCGAAAAACAAAAGCAATTGTAAGCTAAAAAACTCTTACAGTCTAGTAATATTCAGTCATTTATCTTCATATTGAAACAAATTTGAAGTCTCTAGCAAAATATTTAGATTTATGGTGAATTTAAAAAAAAATCTTTCCTTCCCTCCGCGCGCAGATTCTCCGCCACAAATCTCCGAAATGCGTACGTACCATTCTCGGAATATTTTCTCCATTTCATATTAGGCATTTCATAGAGTTTTATATATGAAAGTGTGCGCAATTTCATGTAGAATAAAACGAAAAAATATTTGAAGGTTGTAGCTTTTCTTATTTCCGAAATAATTGCATATAAAAAATATATATATAAAAAAATTGACATTTGGTCAACTTTAACTCGTCAGATATGGTCGAAAACTGCAATTGTAAGCTAATACTCTTACAGTATAGTAATATTCAATCATTTGTCTTCATTTTGAAAGAAATTGGAAGTCTCTAGGGCAATATTTAGATTTATGGTGAATTTTAAAAAAAAAAAAAATTTGTTTACGTCCGCGCTTTACGAATTCATGCATTATTTTGTGATAATATTTTTCTCTGTGTTGCTTTTATCGTTTTACAATGTGCTATATACCAAAATGATTGCAATTTAGTGTACATTACAACGAAAAAAAAAGTAACTTGTTTCCTTTAACCGTTTTTGCGCACAGCGCAATTTTGAATACAATTATATATGAAATTTCGTTTTTGCGCTATCATATATCGCATTATTTATATATGATAATGATAATTTTTTTCATTTCTGATGATTGCATACTAAACTTCAGCCAATGACAAAAAAAGGAGCCAAAAATTAACTCTTAATCTCAAAAACTAAGCGCGCTGTGATTTTTTGAAAAAAATATTTTTTCCGCTTCCGCACTCGCTCTGAAACACCTCCGGCACACGGGAGACAATTTTTTTATTTACCGCTTCGGCGTAAGAGGGTTAAGTGGTATGAATATCAGAGTCCTGTCCTCAAAAAATGGCATTAGTCGGCCGGCCCACTCTTAATTATACTTCTAAAGCATTTATTGAACTTTTATCAGTTGAATATTTTTTGTAACTAAGTGGAATTTTTTAATGTTATGTTTCAACTTCTTGCTCAGTATCAGTATTATCTACCACCCATTTACGGATATTAATAATATGTATGGAAATACAATTTTTTTTTCATTTTGTCTCATTATAAAGAGTGTAAGCATTTTTCTCTCAAGGAGTAACTTATTCATTTCTCAGCCATACGGTTTCAGAATTAGCCCATTCAATACTGAAATGATCAATTGTATATTTGGCATAACTGCTGTGAAAGAACACATTATTGGTTATAAAATAAAATACCATATAAATACTATAAATAAAAACCATACTGCATATTATAGGATTCTCTGCCTTGACAGAACAGGCAAGGACCATAGGCTAAGCCAAACATTATTTGCATTTTTATATTTTTATTATAAACAAAATTTAAAAGATAGTTTTGTTTTTAGCGCTGTATATACAAAACACATAGGCCTACAATTTTGAGTGCTAAAATAAATGCTCTTCAGATAAAAAAAAAATGGTTAGGCAGAATTACAAGAAAAAATTAGTACCTCAATTCTTGTAGAAGAAACACACGAAAGAGCGATAATAATTTTAATTCCCTCTAAACAATGTTGTTTAGCTCGCCTGCATAATATAATGAGCGAGTGACTCTGTTTTTTTTATTTGTGCAGGAAAAGGATCATGCTCTAGGGCAACCTGTGACCAATTAACAGAAACTTATTCTGTCACCATAAGTTTTATTTTATATTTATATCTTATTGCCCAAAAACATGAAAGGCAACTGATGCAATACTTTGTAATGTGACTGTACGAGCCATAAGATACTATCTCAGGAGGACTTATCCTTTTGGGCTTGAGTGTCAGTGGCTTTTTGCTTGTAGCAGCAAACATATAAAAGGTATCCAGGAACACCCTTTCTTTTTGGCTTCATGCAGTACTCAGATTGCTTATGATTGCTCTGGTAAGGTTGACAGTTGAATAGTGCAATTCAGGAAAGAGAATAAGTTTTCAGTATCACAGGTAATGAAGGCAAGTGTCTGAACATGTCGGACTATCTTGACCGTATACTACTTGAGGAACGTCGCTCACAAGTCTCTCCCCCGTAGGGGGTTAGTTCCATCAGTGTAGGCATACTTAAGGTTCTTTGCAGCGTGCCTTTGGCCCCTAGCTGTAACCACTTTTGTTCCTTTTACTGTACCTCCTTTCATGCACGCTTTCTTCATCTTACTTTCCACCCACTCCTAACACTTGATTCATAGTGCAACTGCGAGGTTTTCTCCTTGTTACTCCTTTCAAACCTTTCACCTTCAATTTTCATTTCAGCGCTGAATGACCTCATAGGTCTCAGTGCTTGGCCTTTGGCCTAAATTCTATATTCAGCTCACACATCTCTGGACACCTCATCCTAGGACCTGTGGCGGCTGCTAAACCGAAGTGCCTTTTAGACTGAAAATTATCTTGTGTACTGGGTTAAGCATAAGTCTAGGGTGAATGGTAGCATGATCCTCTTCCAGCCTCCTTATTCCACCCCATGCCAGGTAGCATCTCAGCCCAAATACACACGACAGTCGAGCGCCCTATCATGTTGCTTCAGCTATTGAGATGCCACTATCTGGGTTCTCTTTATAACAAAGTTTGGGGGCTGGTGGCATTAGAAGTACATATAATCTAAATCCGTTGCTAGTACGTATTGGCCAAATTGAGCTACCTTCCAACTTGTGTCACCCCTCTTAGGGTCATACTCATTCTCCAAGAGTCCCCTTTTTTTTTCAAGATAGATCTCAAACATATCTCGCTTGCGTTCAGGGCATGCTGCTCTGTCGTCCCTATGCTAGGCTGAGTAGAGTTACTGGTTTATTGCTCCCTTTCCCATTATCATGAGCCGTAATGTTAGTTAAGAAACATCTTCTCGCGTAAGGAGCAAGTCGTAGTCATAAATGATGGTTTGTATTTTTTTAGGAACGAATAAAAAAATATATTGGAAGCAATTGTATTTTTCATTGGTAAGCAAATCAGAGCCCTTTTCATAGTCCCATCTCAACCATCCCTCTTAATCCTTGATGCCAGAGGGGAAGTGATTGGTAACAGCAGTTGAATGGGCACCCTCTTACCACCTGTTGACCACCTTGCAGCCAAGTCTGAAGGACTGATTCCAGCTTGTCCTGAGGAAGACTCTTACATAAAAGGCTCATTTTGTATGCCTAGGAAAAATACAAAGTACTTTTAAAAATGCATTGTGTATTTGTCATGAGCTATTGAGATTTTTATTATACATATATATGTTCTTTACAGAATGGGGGAACAAAGTAACAATAGTGAAATCTATTGAGTAAATATATTTTTTACATTTTTTGTCAGGGTGTAAAAGATCATTACTGTATTAGGATTTTGATTATTCTTTACAGTGTCTGATTTGATGAGTCATGATAGGTTTGCACTCAACTGTTCTAAGTATGTGTAACTTTTTTTTTATATATATATATATATTTATTCTGTTATATTTAACTGTGATCAAACTGTTTCCAAGTATGTGTGTAACTTTTTCTAAATATATTTATTCTGTGATATTTAACTGTGATCAAACTGTTCTAAGTATGTGTGTAACTTTTAAAAATATATTTATTCTGTGATATTTAACTGTGATCACTCTGTTTGTTCCAAGTATGTTAACTTTTTTTAAATATATCTGTTCTGTGATATTTAACTGAAACCACTGATGCTTTCTTTGATTATAGAAAAAGTGGGAAAGGTTTTCTACACACGTCGGATGAAGCTGTTCATGGACACCCACTTTGAAACCAGAAATGTTACTGTAACTGCTGCAGAGTATCATAAGAAGACAAAGGATACTGGTGGTGGCATTCGCGACTGGAGATTCCTCCTACTTGACATGAATGATAAAGGGGCTTTGGTGCACTCTCTCAATGTATCCAAACAGGTTTTTTGTTAACCCTCTTACGCCGAAGGGGTGGTATAATAAAAATTTTGTCTCCCATATGCCGAGGCGGTCTCGGAGTGAGTGCTGAAGTGAAAAATATTTTTTTTAAAAAATCACAGCGCATTTAGTTTTCGAGAGTACGAGTTCATTTTTGGCTCCTTTTTTTGTCATTGCCTGAAATTTAGTATGCAATCATCAAAATGAAAAAAATATCATTATCATATATTAATATGCGACATATGATAGCGTGAAAAAAAAAAAATTTCACTATATTAATTGTATTCAAATCGCGCTGTGAGCAAAACGGTTAAAGCTAACGAGTTAATTTTTTTTTTGTATTGTACACTAAATTGCGATCATTTTGGTATATAACACATCAAAGCAACACAGAGAAAATATTATCACAAATGATGCATGAGTTCATAACGTCCCGACGTAAAAATTTCTTTTTTCAAAAATTCACCATAAATCTAAATATTGTTTTAGACTTCCAATTTGTTTCAAAAGGAAGATAATAATTGAATATTACTATACTGTAAGAGTTTTAGCTTACAATTGCAGTTTTCGACCTTTATTTCGGACGAGTTTTAAATTGACCGAATGTGGAATTTTTTTTATATATTTTTTCTATATGCAAATATTCGAAAATGAGAATAGCTACAACCTTCAATTATTTTTTGTTGTATTCTACATGAAATTGCACACATTTTCATATATAAAAACTCTGTGACCAGGTGTGCCAAACCTCCAGTCAGTTCAGGATTCTCTTACCTTCCACAGAGTGATTCTATCTTAATGTTAAAACAAAGATTTGTTCCACATATGAACAAATGACAAACTTTAAATTGATTTTATTTTTCCTAGCTAACCAACCTGTGGTCTTAACATGTACCACCCACCTCTAGCCACCCCTCTTTCAGTTAACCCTGGGCTGGAAGAAAAAACTAATATGTCCTTAAATAAGGGATTTGACGTAAGGAAAAAATCTATTTTCTGGGCGATTGGCTCATGTCGCCAGCGAAATATCCTTTAATCTATTATTTCTAGGCTAAGGTAAATGTACTAACACATACCAGAAGAATAATAAATAAAGAAAAGGTCAGTATAACTGACTCGCTCACCTCCAAGAGGGTGTCGGTATGAACACTATGGCGAGTGAGACCACTACCACGAGCCAAATGCCAATAGAATTCTCCCACTACAAAATCCCCCCAAGAGGAGAGCCGACCCACAGAGTGGGCAGCAAGTACTACTACTACTCCATCCCATGCTGCCGACTGCTGCGCCTCTGGTGGCCATCCTGAAGTTAGCAGACAATCTTGGGCGATGGGATGGGTATGCGGGATTTCGCTGGCGACACGAGCCAATCGTCCCAGAAATAGATTTTCCTTACGTCAAAATCCCTTTTCTGGGCTCAAGCTCGTGTCGCTGCGCGAAATCGTACCAGAGAAATAGCACAAGATTGTAAACAAAATCAACAAAATAAAAGTAGGTCTCAAATAAAAGATAAATAAAAGTAAAAGAATATAATTGCTAATAAGGATACATATACACAGTGATACAAAAATAGAAATATTGCTTAATTACACTTAATTCTAATAATATTTCTTAACTTAAGGTAATTTACATATATACAGAGGTAATATGGCATATATGTACAAAAATGGTATCTGTGTAAACTGTTATCAAATTCCAGAGCAATTAACATAATAAGTTGAACAAAACAAACTCAACAATAATAATATATAAAGGAATGTATATGACTTAATATACAAAACCCGTAACCGTTACAAATAAGATGTATCCCCTAGCATAAAAATAAGGGGATGACATCCATGAGATCAATATCCATAATCAATTGTGAGTGTCCCTAGCAAAAAAATAAGGGACACCCACCACATCACCATAAAAGCAGCTAAGACACAAGGTGACCGTAAATGAACAAGGCAGGAATAGACGAACTGTTGGTGAGGCAGGTAGAAAGGAGGACTGGATCTTCTACTAAAGATTAGTTAGAGTCAGGGGAAACTATGTTACCCGCTGCTACTGCTGAAAATTTCAGAGCTTCCAAGGACTTTAAGTAATGACGTTTTCTTTGAACACTGTCGGCGATTTCCATCCAGTATACTTTTTCAACTCATCGAAGTTCATATGTTGAAAATAGTTAATTGAGGTGGCTACTGCCCTGACATCATGTGCTTTTGGGAAAGAGTCAGGATTGGCTTGTTTAATGAAGTACAGGATTTGTTGCCTGATGCCTTTAATAGATAAAGTGCCACCTTTTTCTCTCTTAAAGAGAGGACCCGATGAGGATGAGGAGGTCCTGGACAGAAAGGCTCGTAAGGCTGAAACTGGGCAAAGAGATACATCTTGTGGAAGGGGTAGTACCTTCCATGGTTCCCACCTCATCAAAGGATCTTCATTTTTAGCTATAAAGCTACGTTCCGGAGAAAGTAGCACTTCCCCTGTGGGAAGGAACTGAATATGATCCGGATCTCTGGATAAAGCCGACAATTCTGAAATTCTAGCTCCTGAGGCTAAGCTTAATAAAAATAGGGTTTTTCTTAAGAGCATTATAAACGAGCATGTGTCATTATCGGTTTCTGAAGCCAACTTTAGAACATCGATTAAGAACCATGATACTGACGTAGGCCTTACAGAAGGTCTAAGTCTAGCCACATTGCCTTGGGAATAGTACGAGAAGTAGGAATCCGTCAAGTCTATGTTGAACCCAAATTGAAAAATCTTTTTCAAGGCTGACTTGTTTGTCGTAATCGTGCTAGCTGCTAAGCCTTTTTCAAAATAAGGATCTGAAAAAGGATATAGCTGAATTGATTGTCATGATACTAATATCTGATTCTCTCAGGAAGGTTGCTAACTTTTTGACAGCAGCATCATACTGTCTCAAAGTTTGAATCTCTTTTATCGGATTCCAAGAAGAGAATATTCTGAGGGTCAATATTCGCATCCCTTTTTGCTGCAAACTTCATGAAATCCATAAAGTTAGGGTTTTGAGAATCCCTGAGGAAGCGAACACAGTCTTCGTTTGTACTGACTGGGAGAGCCTGGGATTGGGGATCCGAAGAGGGTGAAGACCCAGTTCCAGAATTAGAGGGTACCAATTGCTCTTCGGCCAGTCTGGGGCTACTAGAGCCACTTGACCCTTGAATTGTCCTGATGTGTTTAACACTTTCATGAGAAGATTCACTGGAGGAAAGACATAAATCTTCTCCCAGTTGTTCCAGTCTAGAGCCAGGGCGTCCGTGGCATAGGCAGAGGGTCCAGGTTGGGGGCCACATAAAACACGGGAGTTTGTGGTTCGCTTGAGATGCGAATAGATCCACCTGAAGACCTGGAACTCTCTGAAGGATCCATTGGAACGAACTGTTGTCCAGTGACCATTCCGACTCTAGAGGTACTGATCGGGATAGAGCATCTGCTATGACGTTTCTCACTCCAGCTATATGAGTGGAGGAGAGATGCCAACTGAACTTGTCCGCCAGGGAGAAGATGGCTACCATGACATGATTTAGATGACGTGACTTGGAGCCTCCTCTGTTTATACAAATGTACTACCACTGCGCTGTCCAGGACTAGCTTTATGTGGGAGTACTTTGACGGACGTAACCTTTTTAGAGTCAAGAACACTGCCATTGCTTCCAGTACGTTTATATGGAACTGACGGAACTGAGGTGACCAGTTCCTTGAACCTTCTGAACTGGGAATATCCTCCCCAACCGCTTAAAGAGCCGTCTGTGTGGATAGTGATCCCTGGTGGAGGAAACTGAAGGGGCATCTGACACCGACAAGTTCTTGACTTCCGCCCACGGCCGAGCCGATTCTTTAGAATCAGAGGGACTGAGGATAATTTGTCTCGGACCTGACATTTGCTCGTGAACGCCAGATTCTGGTTAGGTCTTTCAGTTTGGCTTCATTAGGATGTTCTGTCACTGATGCAACTGGAGTGAACCCAGGATCCTTTCCTGAGTTCTTCTTGACGCCAGTTTGTGACTTAGAAATTGCTTGACTGACTTCGCTATTCCTTCCTCTTGGTTGATGGAATCGACAGAGTATGGGAGGATAGGTTCCATTGAATGCCCAGCCACTGAAAGTTTGACTCTGGAGTGAGTCTTGACTTGGTCCTGTTTATCTTGAAGCCTAGATATTCCAGGAAACTGAATTGACTTTCAGTGTTGCTTTGTTTTTGCATTCCTCGACTGTTGAAGCCCAGATCAACCAATCGTCGAGATACGCTACTACCATAACCCCTTGCGATCTGAGTTGTTGAACTACTACTTCCGCCAGCTTTGTAAACACCCTGGGTGCTACGTTGAGCCCGAAAGGAACTACCTTGAAGGAGAATGTCTGGTCTCCTATCTTGAAGCCCAGATACGGACGGAAGTGTCTTGCAATAGGGATATGATAGTAAGCGTCTGTAAGATCGATAGAGGTGGTGACGGCCCCCACGGGGAAGTAAGGTCCGCACTGCGAGATCGTGAGCATCTTGAACTTGTCGCAGCGAATGGCTAAGTTTAAGCGGGACAAGTCTAAGATTACCCTTCTTTTTTGTGAGCCTTTCTTTGGCACGCTGAACAAGCGTCCTTGAAATTTTAACCTTTTGACTCTCGCTATAGCTCCTTTCTGAAGGAGATCCTCTGCGTACTCCGTCAATTCCTTGGAAGGAAGTTGGCGGAAAGGCCTGGATGGGGGTGGGTTCGCTAACCAGCTCCAACCCAGGCCTTTCGAGACAATGCTCTGAGCCCACTTGCTGAAGTTCCACGGTGGCGAAAGTGAAACAGCCTCCCTCCTACCTGAAATTCCTCATTGGTTCTGGTAGCCCCCTCGGCCTCCCCTGAAATGTTTTCCCCTATTAAAGGGATCTCCCGATCCTCTCCCACGAAAGGATCGCTTACCTCTGCCTCCCTACCCGAGGCGGTCATACTTCTGTGAAGCTTGACCCTCGAAGACCTGGTTGTAGCTGGAGAGAGAGCAATAAGAGGTGGAGGGCTGAGGCTGAGGCGATAACATAAATCGGCTGCGACTGAGCCTTTGAGGTGGAAGGTTGAGTGTTTGCACTAAAGGAACAGCCGGAACTTGCTGAGAGAAGCGTGGCTGCTTCTTCTGGTAGGGCTGGAAACGTCTAGGTTTCCTTTGAGCCTTACCCTTACCGGCTTGGTCCTGCCGTCTCTTGGCCGTAAGACCCCAACGGTCTTTAAGGCTCTGGTTCAATCTCGTAGCCTCTGACTGAACCTCCTTAACCATCGCTTCTGGGAAGAGGTCAGCTCCCCAGATGCTTGACGTAAGCAACTTATTCGGCTCGTGTCGAATTGTTGCTTCTTGTAGGACATGTTTCCTACAATTCGTCCTAGCAGTGGCGAACTCAAACATATCAGACTGCACCGTTTGAGTCAAAGATTTGGTAAGAAGCTTGAAGAGCGGTTCCGACCCATAGGCAATGGTAGCCACCTCGGTCATAGCCATGGAATTAATTGACCTGGCTAACCGCGATTTGGCATCGAATTCTGCCTGAATAAGGCTATCTGGAAGCCTAGGTAGCTTCTCACCAACTGCTCCATAGCACAGTCTGGTTTGAGTTTGCCAGAATGAGAAGGTGTTAGGTAAATCTTCCCACAATTCACCGGCTGAAGGAAGTAAAGGAGATGTAGGATCTGCTTCCTTCAGTTGAGGCATGGAGTCCCCCTTCTGGGCTGCTGGAATAGTAGTCGTCGCGATCTTTGTCAAGAAAGGGAGCGGAGTACCCTCTTCCATCGTAAAGATCGTAAACGGACTCTTAAAAGGTTGGATTTTCGTGTTGGAACAATCCATGTCCTCTAGACACCTGAGCCATTCTCTTTGAGCCTGGTCACGTGAATAGAGGACTGTCTCCTTTGGTACCTTATCATCCCCGAGTCATGCTGCGGCGGTGAGCCTGGGGGCGTAGCCGATGAAACGGGGGCTGAAGGTCTTCCGGGTAGAACTCGAAGTCCTCAATCCTCCGAGTTCCACATTCCGGGATAGAGATGAGCCCGTCTTGGAAGGGGGCGTATGACGCTACTCTCCATGGGTTGTTCATTGAGAACGGAGGTAGAGAGTCATACGGGGGAAGTTGAGTTCCACCTGTGCTGAAAGGTGGAGGAGAGGCTAGAGGAGCTTGGCTCAGTCCGGCTATAATGTTGTCCTGAGAGGTAATCCTATCAGACAACCGAGAGATCATTTGTTCCATGCTATTTTTCAGAGACCCAACCAAATCGCCCACTTGTTGTAATAGACCAGCGTTGGAGTCCAAAGCCGGAGCTGTAGCGGAGGTGGAAGGGTGGCTCTGAACTGGAACCAAGGGTAGCGGAACTGACGACTCCGCTGGAGTGCGAGATCTCTCCCTGGAGGATCTAGTCCTCGAGGACTTAGAGCCGGACCCAGAAGCTTTAGATCTCTCTGCTCCGGGGTTCCTAGCCGGAGACTTACGAGAAGAGGATGACGCCGAAGCCGTCTTCTTAGACGACGACGACGTCTTCGTCAAGGTTTTCACCGCTTGACCCTTGACCTTGGGTCTAACTGAAGCGTCAGGAGAAGTATAAAGTTCATTACCCGTAAAGCCTTGGAAGGATGGAGAGGTTGCAGGAGTAGAAGAACCAGTTGCACCCAAGGGTAGCCCTTGGGTGTCCAACGAACTTACCTCGACCAACAGGTCGTCTACACCTACCATAGGTTCCACATTAATGTCAAGCGTCGCGACTTCCGAGGAGATGTCCTGGCCTTGGTCCGTTAACGAGGCAGCCAGCTGTTGCTGGATGAAAGCGATAGTCGGGGCCGCCTCTGCTGGGTCGACGTAGCCTGTCGCCTTGCCTCCGGGGAAGATTAGTACCTCCGCCAACCTCTCTCAAGGATGTAGGGCATACCCTTGGCGGCGTTCTTCCCGAAACCGCCGACCCAGGCCCGCAGGGTTGCCAGTGCGGTATCCCTCACAGCCGGAGCCTGGAAGAGAGGGTATTGATTAGATTTAAGAATAACTTAAAACTAAAATCAACTTAAAGCTTAAGTTAGTGATTAATGTAAAAGCTTAAGCACTATAACAAATGAGGACCAGTTACCGGAGTTGGAATACTTACCCCGTCTAAGAGCTGGCTCACCAGATCGTAACAGATGGTACACGTCTCGTGGTACCAGACCTGGATGTCCCCGTGCGGAGTCGCGCATGGAGCATGGGACCGGCAAACTTCGTGTCCACAAGGGTCCTGAAGTGTGGCGGCGCATCCCGGATGCTCACAGTTGGTGGTCTGTAAGTGAAAAGACACATGAGTATCTTAAAGACTATCACTTACAGGCTAGAGGACAGAAGAACTCCGTTGCATGCCGGAGCTCGGAAAAAATTTGGGCATAACCCCTCCCTTAATCGCCTGAATAGGCTATAACCCCGGAGAGATCCGGTGAGACAGGTAAGGGAGGGGGGATGGTTTAAGGTACTTAAGATAAACTTAATAGTTTAACCTAATAAATCTTAAACCTAAACTCGAACGTACCGGACTAAGTCCAGTGCGTGGCGGAGTGTTGTAACTCAGCGAGACGGAGAGGTTAGAAGGGACCAACTGTATGTTCCGGTCCACTCTGCTGGGTGGACTAGCACCTTTCCGCTGGATGCCAGGACTCCGGTGGTAAAGGAGCCCTAGTAAGGTGGGAAAGAGCGAGAGGACATACAGACTCAGGCTAGCAACGGAGCGACGGGGTAGCAACGGAGGGGGGAAAGGCCAGTCCCCCCCCCACGTTACCATCCGGCCGGACCGAGAAGCCGGAGAGGTCGAGTCCAGTCTGGGTCTGTCCCGTCCCTCTACTCCCTCCGTCTGGGGGAGAGAGGGAGGCAGGCTCGGGTATGTGGAGCGAGCATGTGCAGACCAACGCACCCCCCCCCCCGACTCTATAGAAGAGCGGGAGGGGGGGAAGGTGACTGGACAGGCGTCTGGCTGCCTCGTGATCACGTAGTGACCACGGGGCGGTAAGAACAAAACAAAAGACAACTAAGCCTAGAACAAACCAACTGATCAGAGAGAAGCTATCGGGAAGCAACCGAACTGATGAGCGGTAGCATATAGGCCCCAATGGGCCATGACCTAGGCTAAGCAAGCCAGACACCTAACTAACCTAAACAAATATCATATAATAATTCAATAAATAATAATAATGAAAGAAAGAAAACAACATAGTCGGAGAAAAAATCCAGGAGTGTACGACTAACCCGAAGGCAAGTCTACCACTCAAGCCAGCCGAGGCCGATACTAAGAGCCGTGGCTAGGGTCTGGATGGAAGGAGCCTACATAAGGTAAAAGACATGCATGCATGACAAAACCGTGTAGACCGTACCCTAAACAAAGCGGATAATTAAAATAGAGCGTACATAAGTAAGGGGATGTTCTGGGTATGGGTGACCAAGAACGAACCCACCACGAGGTAGAACCATGCTGCCATGCTTCCGACCTAGAGTTCGTATTTATACCTAAAAAACGGCAATACGGGCTCAGGGCCGGAAAAACCAACTAGCAATAAACACTGGAGTACTTAACTTAGCTGCTGCGATGGCTGCACGCTCCATGGTAAATAAATCCAAAGAAAAGGGCACAAAAAACCGAGGTAAAAAAGGGCACGTGTGAATCGTGTGCGCTAACTGAAAAGGATGGCCACCACAGGCGCAGCAGTCGGCAGCATGGGATGGAGTAGTAGTAGTACGTTGCTGCACTCTGTGGGTCGGCTCTCCTCTTGGGGGATTTTGTAGTGGGAGAATTCTATTGGCATTTGGCTCGTGGTAGTGGTCTCACTCGCCATAGTGTTTCATACCGACACCCTCTTGGAGGGTGAGCGAGTCAGTTATATTGACCTTTTTCTTTATTTATTTATTCTCTGGTATGTTGTTAGTACATTTACCTTAGAAATAATAGATTAAAGGATATTTCGCGCAGCGACACGAGCTGAGCCCAGAAAAAACTATTCTTATTGTTTTTTACCAGTTTCCAGCTTTCTTCAGAAGATTTACCCTACTGTTTTGAACGCAGGTTTGTTAGTTATGAAAAATATAAATTAACTTAAAACTTTTCATATTTACCATATTTGTAGGATATGAGTATCATAGTCCTGTTTTGATTCCCTGTAGTATAACTTTTTGTTCTTTATTAAAGGAATTATTCTGGTATACTGGTATTTTTTGATGGATGGTAAGTCAGTTACTGAATATGCTCAGTTAATTGTTGAAACACATGATATTTAAAGTATCGTGATTGCTGTTTTGCTGTAGTGGTATTGCTTTGAACTGAGCTACAATTTTCTTACTGTTTTGAAGCCATTTAAGAAACAAGTCAACAAAATTTGGAAGATGCTATATTAATTTTTTTTGTATCTGCTGACATCAAGGCCCAATGATCTGTTTTGCTAGATGTCTTCATACTCTTTTGTTTCAAGATAGGAGAGTTGTATATTTATTTTTGCAGATTGTTACAAGTGTGGCTATGAATCCAAGTGGATGACTGGATAGCATTGGGAGTGTCATCTTTAGGTCAGTTACTGGTGTGGGAGTGGCAGAGTGAAACTTACGTTCTAAAACAACAGGTACGTACTGTAAAACATTTGTTTCCTCTATTAGATACTAGTGTACCCATACTCTCAAGAATAAGGTTGATATATAATAATTGGTTGAGAAAATAGATTCCAATCATAGGAAACGTTACTTACGGAACTGAAGGTTGGACCTAGGTACTTTATTTCTGCCTACTTACTTAGGAGCCAGTGATGAGAGAGGCTTACCCCTTCAGGGTAATTGAAATTGTACCATAGAGTAATGTTGAAGATGGTGGCAAAATATGTCATTTGTATATATATGAATTTTATCCACGAAAATATGGAGTACTGCACTGAAAGTTTTCTGGACTTCTCTTCCAGTACCAAGGCTGCATGGTTTTCAGTCATTATCTGTTTTTCATTTGCTATGCTAGTTTCCAAGAGTTACATTTTGTATGGTCATTTTTTAAAATTTATTTAAGAATAAGTTCTTTGAAATAGTTCCATGAGGATAAGAATTTTTACTTGTTCTGGTTAAGATACCTCACAGTCCTCACTTCAGGTTCATAAGATGACAATATCTTTTATTTATATACCTCCATACTGGGTCCTGCTTGCAGTTATGCCCTAAGGAGGATACTTATATATGAAATTAGTTTTATTTTTACCCTGTCTCTTTGAGTGTACTTACAGATTAAATTATTTTTATTTTTACTGTCTCTTTTTGGTCACTACTACATCGTATCTTATACTTTTCATATTCTGGCATTTTTTTTTATAGTGTTTGAATACTTTGTAATCTCTTTCTTCCAGGGTCATTTCAACAACATGAGAGTAGTTATGTAGTTCCCCTGATGGGACTGAATCTTGCTATTCTGGTGGAGAGGTATGGGAAGGTAAATTAATTCTGAATTTTTTGTGATTGTTATCAGTCTGCACATCTTGCCATTGGTGAACATTATTTTTGAATGGGGTAGTTTCTTTAATATATAATTTGTTTCCTTTTCTTGCTCAGATACTGTTCATGTTGTGTTTGTGAGGTACACTATATTGTATTTAAAACAGAAAGCTCCTCAATGTTCCCTTTGGACATTCTGATATCTTCAACTTCATCTAACTCAGATTTTCAGTGCCCCTTTGATAACTGATGATTTCACAAGGGATGTCTTTACTTATCCCTATATTTTTCAGGTGAAGCTGTGGTCCACCCAATCAAGTTTCTGTTTTGTTACGTTCTCTGAGCACAACGGTCCTGTGACAGGGCTTGCCTTTACCCAGAGTGGAAAAGCCATATTGTCTTCTTCGTTAGATGGTAAGCAGAGAATTCTCACTTTGTTGTAAGCTATGAATAAATTTAACTCATGTGAGACACTTAAAATGAATCATCATAATTTTGCTTTTGTGGAGTTGTGAAGATGAATGTGTTTTATGCAGTATGGGTAACAGACTTTCAACCAAAGAAATGTTAAATGTTTATTAACCAGAAGTGTTTTACAAGCATTTTAAAGTTATTTTCGTAAAATTCCCTATGTTCAGCAAATTTTTGTCTTCGTTCCACAAATTATAAGAAGTATGTATGTATACGTTGAAATATATTGGGTTCTTGTACATCAAAGGAAATGAGGGTGCTGATATATAGCAATAATAGCTACAATCACTATGACTAGCTTAAATACCTGTTCCTGTCAGTGATTGGTTATTATCTCCATAACCTATCCTCTTCTGTAAATGGCAATAACTTTGGAATAATAAATATGGTAGTAAAAACTAAAACAGATTAACCTGTTGTTGGTTTGTGGTTCCTTTATTCCATAAACATTACAGTACATTTAAATATCTCATCATCAGGGTTGTGATTTCTTTATTCCGTAAACAGCAGTACATTGAAATAATATTCCATCATTTTTAATACATATGTATACAGACCTTCCTTCTTTACATAGGGCTTAGCTTTTGAGTGTTAGCTGGAATGGTTGTTAAACAAACTCATTGACAGGTAGAGGGAAGCTCCACCCACCTGTTGGTCTGCACTCCACTTTGCTTTATTTCTGGCCATTTTTTTGTGTAGACATCATTCCTGACTCTGTGTCCTGACCTCCACCAGCTTGAGTATTTGTGTGTTTTGTTTGTGTTGGTTTTGCCATTATCATTGATTAAGAGCCAGACAACAGGTCTAGTCTTTTATTGATGTGATCTGCATATATTGTGTTATGTGGGAAGCATATGTGCAACCAAGATAGTCCATGTACAGAGTGTAGTGAATGGCTGTCTGAGCAATGGGTGAAGGTTGCCTCAAGGAAGGGGAGGTCTGTAGGGGGATAATTCAGTTAGTGCAATGCGTGTGGTGCACTGTAGGCATTACTTGAGGATCTTTGCAGCATCCCTTTGACCCCCAGCTGCAACCTCTTTCATTAATTTTTACTGTACCTTTGTTCATTTTTTTCTTTCTTTCTTCCATCAGACTTTCCACCTCTCTTAACAACTGCAAGGTTCTCCTGTTACACCTTTCAGACCCTTTTTACTGTCAATTTCCCTTTCAGTGTTTGGCCTATGACCTAAATTCTATATTCTATTCCAGGAGAGAGGAGAGGACGAGAGATGAGAGAGAGAGAGAGAGAGAGAGATGAGAGAGAGAGAGAGAGAGACGAGAGAGAGAGCGACGAGAGAGAGAGAGAATGCCACTGCGGTATCGTCTGTAGCCTACGGGAGGGAGGGATGACTTGACTGTTCTCATGCATCAATATTAATATATCATATAGTTTGTAAGTAAGAGCATCTTGATAAGATGTTAGCAAAAGTAATGTATTTCCCATGAAACAGTTCAAATAACTTCAACATAATGAATAGTTATTGAGTGTAGCATTGAGTAGCCTGAAAGGTGGAGTTGGAGATGAGCATCTGCATGAAAATACAATGGGTCACCCGTATTTGCAGGGGATGTGTTCCACCCCACCATGAAAAGCTAGCATCCACAAATACTTAGAATCCTATAAAATGTTAGAACTGCCCATTCTGTTAGTTCAAGCTCAAGAAAACCCACTAAAAATGCTTATACATATTTTTTAAAGTTTTATCACAAAACTTACGGGCTGCTCTTTAAGCCTGTGCTGACATAGGGCCAGCTCAATCAAAAACAACATATCACAAAAAGTGCATTTAATCATAAAATTGATTTGAAAATACAGTAATAGTGGATGTTTCCCATAGAAAAAACCGCGAATACGTGAATTTCCCATGAATAATGGGTTCATACGGTAAATAGAGAAAATATGTTAATTCATGAGCATGAATCTCTAGAGTGGAATGGCAGTATGTATATCATAACTAATGGCAATGAAAGCATTTTAATAAGGTAATAAAGGTTTTTGTTCACCAAAATCAATTATTAGCACAAAACTTTTCAAATACGTTCACAATACAAGTAGCCTAGCTGTTGGTCGTAGTTATGACTAGCCTACAAGGTGGTGGTTGATCATTGTGTCAAAAATTTTTTATCTGAGGTAAAATATTTATAACTTACTGTTAGAACCTTCGGGGTTGTTATGCAAGTTCTTAATTATAAAGATGTTGTCAGTAATAAATGTAACTCAGTGCTAAAGGTCAGTGGAAACAAACACCCAAGAAAAGAAAACTTAACTATTTAATGCCTAACAAATACAAAATTTAAATCAACCATGTTGGATGTAACAAATACCATATAACTTAATAACAATGAATGACAAATACCAGTCCTTAGAATCACACTGGATTCCCTAAAACTAAGAAACTAAGTTCTATCAAAGAAAGAGAAAATAACAGTTATCAATAGACAACTTATTTAGATACAACAATTGGTGGCCAGACCAAAAACTACCCTAATACTAATTCAAAGGGAGAAGGAAGGCAGTGTGAGTAAAACAAGAATTATAAAGTCCCTACCTAAAGCCACAAAGCTAAACACGCAAAAACTTTGTCTAGAAGAAGACTCATTGGGTAACATTATATAGTCCCGGTTCAAATATGGCAAAATACACATATATATAACCACTACATGGTTTTTCTGACATGAGTGAAAACATCCAAAGAGAAATAATTATCAGGGCCATGATCGAAACTCCAAATCAGCTAACAGGGCAGGTCATGAACACCAGAGCGATCCTGAACGAAAATCAGTGATATTTTAGTCCTACCTGGCGTCAGCCTCTGTACAGGCCATCTCACGAGCTAGCAAGCTCCCAAGTCCACAGCAGCTGGATAGAGACGTAGAAGTGGCAGGTAAATTTCCTTCAGTGCCGGGAGAAAGCGACAGCACCAATGCTCTGAGAATACCTCCTCGTCAAGGAAAGGCAGGAATGGCTCAAGTTGCAGGTGACAAGAGCACCTGTGAGCCTCGTATCGAAGTACCCAAGCCGCAGGTCGAAACAGGAGACACTTGAGTCGCAGGTGACTAGAGAACCTGCAGACAACAGACCAAGGCGAGTGTTTCAAAGTATAGTCTAAAAACAAACTGCCAAATAATCGTCATTAAAAATCCAAATGTCAGTAAGCTGCTCAAGCAATAATACCAGGGGGAATGCTCTAGCCCGAACTGAAATCTGTCCGAGCACCAACGTCCAGACATCACCAAGGCACATTCATAAACACTCGTAAAAGAAGAAAACCAATCGTTAAAATGATAGTTTGATAATATAAACAAACGGGGAGGTGCCTAACTGCACTGAGTAACCTTAAATTAAGCACTTTACTCTAAGCGCTTGAAATGACCAGAACGGGCTCTTAAACTTCAAAAATAATATAAAAAATACTCAGACAAAGCAAAGGCTATTCTGCCACAAAAGGATTCTTAAAAAGTAGTTATTAAACCGAGAAAAAATGCTGATATAAATTTACAAAAGGCAAATAAAAATAATCTAGTCTTTTCTAGTTCTTACATAATAAAAAAAAAGCATTTTAAAAAGGTCTAAAAGCTTTTCATCCAGCAAACTAATGTCTTTTCATGAAAAAATGTCAAATAATTTGCTCAAATTTAACTGGTCCAAAGTTGGTTTACACACAGATTTCTTTTTGCACGGCAATCTTTGGAACTTAACCTCCATGTAAAAAGAGGAACTACTGTATGCTAAATTTTACTAAGTTATAAATGTTTTTTCTCATTTTTTTATCTGGTATAATCGTAATTACAGCTCACACAGTATCATAATAGATAAGAACTAAAATCAGTAACAAATTCTGAGTAGTATATTTTTTGTTGTTTAGTAACTAAAATATTTATGACATCCTGGATGGGAATGGTGGACAACATTTCCTGCAACATCTCAAGGCAAACTGATCATTCTGTCCTGTACCAATGAACTATTATAGTTGCCGTAAGAGTTGCCATGATTCAATAATGCCCATGGAAGTAATCTGAACACTTTTCTTGCAAAATTCATTCAAACTGTACGATGCAAAATGTTGATCATCAGAGGTCGATACCCAGACATTACCCTAAAAGTCTTTATAAGATTAGTCATGCATTTGATGCCCACTCACAAAGGGTTAATATTTGGAAGTTAGTAAATAATTTTTTACTATAAAAAATTCATTTTGTCATGCAAATTAACATAAAAATGCAGTAATTAATGAATATTGCCCATCGAAAAAATCCTGTCAAAATTAACCCAAATTTTCCCGCTCAAGTAATATTATGAGATAAGTTCCGCAGAAATATTTGTGAATTAGGTGAAGCTGTGAATTTCTAAACCGGCGAATAAGGCTGGTATCTGTAGTTGTAGTAGTTGACTGTATTTTTAGATTATTCAACCATTAATGTGGTGAACCCTTTGATGTTTGATTGGAATTGTCCTTCATCTTTAAGGAACTTTAAATGTATAAAGCCGAGATATCAGAGATGTAAAGGTCCAGTGTTTTTTGTGTAGTGTAAAAATATTAATGGCTTTTGTAATGTATGTTACTTGTGCACTTTCTGCATCTTATGCATCCTCTTGGGTGTATTTTATTATCACCTCACTGTCCAATTACTTTAGTAAATCCTCTCACCAAGCTGTATGAGAGTCTAGAAATCACTCAGTAGTCAGCTGTCATAATTTTGGTTGCACCAATGCCAATTTTAAAAATGCTCCTTCATGCCAGCCTACGTGTGTTGAAATTTGAAAACGTATAGGGCTGCTTTGGACTACAGCAGTAGATAGAGCAGACTGGCAGCGAAGTAACTTTTGAAGGTGCACTAGGTTTATTTAGAAACGAAAAGGTTTAAAAACATTAATTTTGTAAGAACAACTACTATTGGTATATATCATAACTGTCTTTGGTTGTGGATTCAGTGTATTTTTTTTATATATACAGTAATATCATGCATGTGATTTTAGTTTTAGAAGTAATGTGCTCTGGTGATTGGAAGGTTTCATTTTCTTTCAGGTACTGTTCGTGCATTCGATCTCACTCGTTATCGTAATTTTAAGACGATGACTTCCCCTCAGCCTGCCCAGTTTTCGTGCATTTCTGTCGACAGTGCTGGAGAACTAGTTGTTGCTGAGACAAGATAGTCATGATATTTACCTTTGGTCTCTGCAAACAGGAAGACTGTTAGAAGTAAGTTTGTTTTGTGTTTCATTGGTAGAAATAGAGCAAATTCATAATTAAATTTCATCTAGCTTTTTGTGTCTGTTGTCCATGTTTCTTTCATTGCTCTTTATAATTCAAATAAAAAAAAAAGTTATAAATGAATAATACCCAAGTGATGATAGCTGTATTCCTTGCATGAGTAGAAGGGCAATAGTTTGTGAAACTAAACAATTAATAGAATCGTTTAGCTTGAACTGACCCTTCCCTTTCAAGTGAATTGCTAGTTCAAGCATCTGTTATTTTCCATCATGGATTCTCTTGTTGTCAGTCTGCAAGAATGCATTATTTTTTTTTTTTATTTTGTTATGGCATTTCTTATTTTTGTCAATATTAGGATGTCCTCTAACGAGGATAACAACTTTAAATGTAGGAACAAAAATTATATCTCTAACAAGCACTGCAATCAATGTATTAATTAGCCAGATGAGACCATGAATTATTTTTTAAAAGTATATAAGAGAAGTAGAGAAGCAGATAAGAATAACAAAAGATAGAAAAGAGATTCTTCGCATGCTAGGACAGGAAGTGATGATAAAATTTTCAGGTTTTCACCATCTGTCAATTAGTAGCTCTTTGTGCTGTTTTTGCTGTTTAGCCAGCAATCCTTCCCCCTCAGAAAGTGGTCATCTACTCTCAAAGTTCCCTGTATCATTCAGGATATGAGGTTTGGCAAGTTAGAAGCCATTGTTGCCTGCTGATCGAATTGAATTTGTCTATTTTTGGGTTTCCCCTTGTGGCAGGGGAAGTGCCATCACTTGCCCTCCTTGTTGGCTATGACTTTGCCACTCCCTGTGATGCTCCTGCCCCCCTCACTGTTGGAAAGCAGGGTATGTCTGGTAGTGGTAGCGGTTTGTGTCTGTTGTCTTCTGCCCCCTGGCCAACCCTGTATATGTCACATACAGGTTGGCACTCAATTGCTGAGGAATGCATGTGGAAAGATCAAAGTTTGGGTGGGTAGGCAGGAGCTAGGTAATTTAGGTGAAGATTCTGTTTCACTGCCCTCCATCTTCCCAGGAAGCTTTGTACGAAAAATCCCTGTTTGGGATCCTTTTCTGGTTTTCCAATTAATCCTAAACCTTGTTTGGTCGCATTGTCCTTGCAGAATGCCACAGCAATGCCTAGAAGGTGTTTCTCCTGGCACTATACACTCACCTTTGTCCTTTTGGTTCCCTAGGAAGGGTTGGCAGTGAGGCTGGTTATGTATGTTCATCTTCATACCATTTACTTGACATGTAGGGATTTGAGTTGCTGGCTTTATCTTTGGTCATTGTATAATTAGCACTAGGGTTTGCTGCACTTCTCCAGCCACTTATCCCTGGTAAACATGAACATATGTCACAGATACAGTGGTCCCCCATTTTATGAGGGAATAGGTTTCCAGAACTACTGTGGAAATGCAAAATCTGCAGAAATGCAAATACCCAACTCTACAAATGCTTATAACTGCCAAATACCTTGTGCCCCTTAAACTAGAATGCTTATAACTGCCTATTTTAACCTTTTCACTCCTTAATGTGATATACATCCCAAAATACCCAAAGAAACCTTACTTACAGTAATCTCCTACTACTGTGACTCTTTAAGTAAGTAGCCTATGTACACCTTTAAAATGCCTATAACTGCCTTTTTTAACAGTTCATTGCCAAACTTGACAGCTGAAATAAAAATATACCTCAAACTATTATCCAGAACATCCTAATATAATTTCAGTCACATTGCAGAATTATGGCCTACGTAACTTTGCGCATCGTTCTGTGCCTACACTTTATAAATATTGATATTTTTCTGTGTAATACATTTATTTACTACTGTAAGTTCTTGGTTTACATCACATTGTAGTTAGGCCTTGCCATCTCCCATAAATTTATAAAAAATTCTTCTGCCATCTCTCTCTCTCTCTCTCTCTCTCTCTCTCTCTCTCTCTCTCTCTCTCTCTCTCTCTCTCTCATGAAATATGAATTATTGCATCATAAACTTTTATGTACAAAAATAAGAATAATAATTCTATAGTAAAAGGGATTTTGACAAAGGAAAAATCTATTTCTGGGTGAGGACCTGTGTCGCCCAGTGAAATGTAACCTATAGCACTCATTTCTAAATATAAATAAATGCTAAATATACCAGAAGAAAAAAGCCAATGGAATGCCAGAGATTACTACCGCTGGATCGATCACCCCAAAGGGTGTCGATATAGCATCAGGGGCGAGTGGAAAGCCACTTATCACAGATACTTTGCCCAATACCTCTCTCCTCTCTCAAAATCCTCTGCCAGAGAGGTGTCGTTACAATGGTCACCTTCCGCTCGTCACTACTACTTCTGCCAAGAAACGTCATTCCTGAAATACGCACCCAAGCTTGGGGGCAGCTAAAAGGTGGTGAAAGGAAAAAAAGAGGGATGGGTTCACTGGGCGACACAGGTCCTCACCAAGAAATAGATTTTTCCTTCGTCAAATCCCTTTTCTGGGATTGACCAGAGAAATTGGGCCATACAAGCTTGTAAATTGAGAGGAAAAAATAAAATTTTTCTTACAATCATTGTTTTAATGATCCAAGTTATAGGATACAAAATATAAGGATAAAAGAATAACATATAACAATATATGACCAAGTTCATACCATCACCAGGAAAATCAGCACACAAGTACAGGAGTGGGTTGATAAGCAATCCAGTCGGTAATGAAAAGGGCAAAAAAGGAGGGAATACGAGCGAGGCAGGTAGGTGAGAGGGAGTACCAAAAGGTAATTAATGGCAAAATCAATGATAATTAATAATATACACATTACAAATACATAATTAGGCTGTATCAGGGAAGACAATGTTCCTGCAGCCTCTGCAGAATATTTAAGGGCCTCTAGAGACTTTAGATAGTGGAGTTTAAATACTGTCAGAGATTTCCAGCCCGTATACTTTTTGAGATCATCGAAGATTCATATGATGATCATAATTAACTGAGGTAGCCACTGCTCGGATATCATGACCTGAGGAACTGAATCTGGATTAGCTTTTTTAATAAAATAAAGAATTTGTTGTCTGATGGCCTTCAAGGAAATGGTTCCATCATTCTCTCTAATAAAAAGAGGACCTGAAGACTTATTAGAAGTTCTGTCAAGATAAGATTTCAATGTAATAACTGGACATAATGATGGGTCCTGTGGAAGAGGGACAATCTTCCACAGAGACCATCTGTTCTGAGGGTCTTCATTCTTTGCTAAGAATTTCAGATCCGGAGAAAGCAGAACTTCTCCTGACGGGAGGACATCAATATGATTTGGTTCTCCAGAGAGAGCCGACAGTTCAGATATTCTGGCACCTGAGGCCAGGCTCAGAAAAAAATAAAAATAATGTTTTCCAGAGAAGGGTTATATATGAGCATGATTCATTATCAGTATCTGAAGCGAACTTGAGTACATCATTTAAAAACCAGGAGACGTATGAGGCCGGTTTACTGGTCTCAGACGAGCACATGCTCTAGGGATAGACGAAAAGTACGAATCTGTTAAATCAATATTAAATTAATGCCAGACTGAAATATTTTCCTTAAGGCAGATTTAGTTGTAGTAATGGTACTAGCAGCTAGGCCTTTTTCGAACAGAGTTCTAAAAAATGAAACTGCCAGATTCGTAGTCATTGTCTGAACATCTGATTCTTTTAGAAAGATGGCTAACTTCCTCACTGCCGAATCATACTGCCGGAGTGTCGATTCTCTTTTGTCTGATTCCACGAACAATGTGTTTAGTGGATCAATATTAGCACCTTTCTGTCCGCAAACTTCATGAAGCCCATAAAGTTAAGGCATTCAGAATTCTTGAGGAAGCTGACACAGTCCGAGTTTGTACTATTTGAGTCAGTTATGGGTTGGGAATCCGTCTGGGATGGAGTTTCAACTCTAGTAGAAGAGGAAACCAATTGTTCTTCGGCCAGTTGGGTGCTACCAGAGCTATCCGCCCTTTGAAAGATCTGAGTTTTTGTAGAACTTTCATCAAAAGGTTTATTGGCGGAAATAGGTAAATCTTCTGCCAATTGTTCCAGTCCGTGGACATCGCATCTGTGGCGTGAGCTAGAGGATCCAAATTGGGAGCCACATAACATGGAATTTTGTTTGTGGTTGGACTCCATGGTGAACAAGTCTACCTGAAGGCCCGGTATTTGTAGGCAAATCCAATTGAATGACTTTGTGTCTAAGGACCACTCCGATTCAGCGGAGTTGTCCTGGACAGTGATCCGCAATGACATTCCGTACTCCTGCCAGGTGAGTAGTTGACAGGTGCCAATGATGTTTCATTGCCAACGATAAGATTGCTATCATCACGTGATTTATGTGGCTCGACTTGGAACCTCCTCTGTTTAGCAGTGAACTATCACTGCACTGTCCAGGACTAGTCTGATATGAATATTCCTGGCCAGAGCTAGTCGTTTCAGGGTCAGGAAAATGCCATTGCTTCGATGTTGATATGGAACCGGCGGAATACTGTCGACCACGTTCCTTGAACCTTCTTGTACTGAGAATAGCCCCCATCCGCTCAGAGAGGCGTCCGTGTGGACTACTAGAAACGGCGGGGTAAATTGAAGCGGTACTGACTTGGAAAGACTCTTGACTGTCGTCCATGGACGAAGTCTTTTCCTTAGTATCAGCGGAATCAAGGAGATTTTGTCTCTGAGTCTGCTGTTGGCTGTTCTCCACCATACCTGATTGATGTCCTTCAGTCTGGCTTTCAACAAAAAATCTGTTATTGAAGCAAACTGAAGAGAACCTAAGACTCTTTCTTGGGTACGACGAGAAGCCCGTCTGTTCTTGAGAAATTGTCTCATAGCTTTTGCTATCTCTTTGCACTTGGTTGGTGGAAGAGATAGTTTGTGTGCGGTTAGATCCCATTGAATTCCTACCATTGAAAGCGAGATGCCGGAATGAGGCGGGGCTTTTTTCTTGTTTATTTGTAATCCCAAATACTCTAGAAATTTTATTACTTTGGCTGTTGCACTGCGACATTCTTTGTCGGGTGCCCAAATGAGCCAGTCGTTTAGGTAAGCTACTAGCGTAACCCCCTGAGCTCTTAGTTCCTGAACTACTGTCTCTCCTAGTTTGGTGAATATTCTGGACGCTATATTGAGCCCGAATGGCATGACTCTGAACAGTAAGCCTGTCTTCCTAGGTTGAAGCCTAGGTAGGGAGAAAAGTTTCTCGCTATCGGGACATGATAGTAAGCGTCTGTAAGATCGATAGAGGTGGTGACGGTTAGCATGCGGAACTTGTTGCATTGAATGTATGAGTTGAGACGGGACAAGTCCAGAATCACTCTTCGTTTGTCCGTTTCCTTCTTGGCATGGTGAACAAACGTTCCTGAAATTCAGGTGTCTGACTTTCTTTATTGCCTTCTTTTGAAGAAGGTCTTTGGCATAGTCTAGGAGGTCTGTCGTTGGAATTTGGTGGAATCTGACTGGTGGAGGAGGCCCTTTTATCCATCTCCACCCCAGACCTTTTGAAATGATACTGTGGGCCCACTGACTGAAGGTCCAATGGTCCCGGAAGAGGTACAGTCTCCCACCTACCTGGAGAGGCTCATAGATTGGATGAGGTCTTACTTCCTCTGCCTCCTCTGGAACCTCTGTCTCTGGAGGGAGCTCTGGAACCAGCTCTGTACTGGTAAGCACCTCTTGCTCGCTTCCTCTTGCATGTCGGTTATAGCCTCGAAACCCCCTTTGTGCTTCAAACGAAGCGTTGAAGGCCGGGGACGTCACGAAAGCAGCCGAACTCGAGGACTGTTGATTTGGTTGACTCTGCAGCAACACAAATTGTTGTTGTGGTCGTGCTGTAGAGGTCGAAGGTTGACCAATCTGGAGACGGGAACTGCCTGAATCACCGTCTGTGTCTGAGGAGCCTGGAAGGGCTGATACTTCCTGACCCTCTTCCTACCTTTGGCCTGCGGTCTGGAGGTCTCATAGAACTTCCTTTTGGAAGGAAGACCCCAGCGGACATGAAGGTTCTGATTAACCCTAGCAGCTTCTCTGATAACGCTGTTAACTACGTCTCAGGAAAGAGGTTAGGTCCCCAGATTGCTGCTTTAATGAGCTTATTAGGCCTCGTGTCTAATGGAAGCATCGGCAAGGACATGCTTCCTGCAGTTCCGCTAGCAACCACAAAGTCATAAAGGTCACACTGAAAGGTCCTGTAAGAGTGACTTTGTTAGAACTTGGAATAGAGGTTCCTCAGAGAAGACAGAAGCCGTCAACTCCGATGTAGTAACAGAGTTGATCGACCTGCTCAGTCTGCACCTGGACCCAAATTCTGCCTTAACCATGGCCTCCGGGATTCTGGGTAATCGTTTACTAAACTGAGTGGAAGCACACTCCGGATCGAGTTTGCCCACTGTGAATGTTTCTGGAGCACCCACCCAGCGCTCCAGATCCCCGGGAAAGAGTAGAGAGGTAGGCTCTGTCTCTCGAAGCTGAGGCATCGGCTTCTCCTCCATTCCGGCCTGCAGAGTTAACCTCGCGATCTTAGACGTGCAAGGGGTTGGGATGTTTATCCCTCACCCACGAACGTGGTGTAGCAACCCTTGTGTGGCGTCAGTCTAGTGTTGACGCACTCCCATTCTGAAAGGGTGCGGACCCATGCCGACTGTGCCTTGTCCCTAGGATAAATTACAGTTTCCTTTGGGACTCTGTCTACCCTGACTAATGCTTCCTCAGCTAACCGAGCGAAGCCTGCTGGGAAGGGAAATTGGAGGTCCGCCGGGAAGAACTCGTAATCTTCCATGGGACGGGTTCCACAGCCTTCAATTGTCAGCATGCCATCCGAAAAAAAGGGGGCATGCAGAGCCACTGCCATGGGTTGCTGTTCTCAAATGGCGGAAGCTTAGAAGCGTCCGGCACAATAAAGACTGCTGTGTGCCTCCGGACTGCGTAAGTCCGGCCAGCAAACTCTCCTGGACCTGTAGTCTCTGAGCCAGAGACAGGATGGACTGACTGATGTCTCGAAGCGAGCTGAGAAGACATCGACTGCAACTTCGAGTCCACGATATTGCCCATCTTCTCCATTAGAAGATTAGCGAAGGCATCAGGATCAAAGCCGGACTCCGTAGGTCTGGCTTTAGATACCTTAGCTCTCGACCCCTTAGGCGGGGGAGTAGCTTTAGCCGAGGAAGTCATAGGCGTAGGAGCCAATGATGACCTGGCGGAACTCGCCGGAGTAGGTTTACATTTGGTCTGGTAGTCCTAGGCAGAGTCTTCTTCTTCAGGGCTTTCACCTTAGGGATCACGGAACCAGACCTGTCCCCAAGGTTCCTGGACTTTGAGAAGCCCTGGAAGGAAGACGGAGTAAGACTGAAAGAAAATGATTTCTTTTTAACAGATCTAGAACTACAGCTACCTGCCTCACTTACTTCCCTACCTTCTTCCTGCGCGTCGACGGTCATTGGTTCAAGATGGATACTGATGGTTTGCCACCTCTTTTCCGCCACCTCCTCGCACAAGGCGTCTTGGTCTTCCAGAGGGGCCTGGGTCTCCATCTGAATTTTGGCAATAATTGGGGCCGCCACCTCCCTAGCTACTGCTGAAGAAGTCCTCGCGTTCGGATACAGTAGCAAACAAAGCTCCTCCGACAGTACATAGGGGCATCTGGCAGCGACATTCCTGCCAAAACCTTCAACCCAGGTCCTTAGGGTTGTCAACGAGGAGGTTTTGAGCACCAGAGGAGTCTGTAAGAGAGGACGAAATCAGATCCTCCTGTGGCGGAATGTGTCATATTTTCAGATATATATGTAAGGATATGTCG
>NC_087208.1:83653466-83702134 GCF_015104395.2 Macrobrachium nipponense
AGAAGTCGAAGGGGAAGAGGCGCAGCCGACGACGATGAAGAAGATGAAGACGACGACGACGACACCTTCCTCCTCTTCTTCGTCAGCTTCCTCAGGACAGACGTAAGATCTGCTATCCAGGGCGGAGCCGGGGCTGCTGTAGCCGAAGCTACAGGGCCCGGACGCACCTGTACAGACAGACCAAAGTCTGGGGTAGTACCACCACGAACAGGGACGACATCAGCAGGTATGGGCATCTCAGGAACAGCAGGCACAGCCAGCACAGCATCGGTAGGACCGCCAGCGCAGCAACGCAGGGACAGCCAGCGCAGCAACGGCAGGGACAGCCAGCGCAGCAACTGCATGGACAGTCAGCCCAGAATCGGCAGGTACGGCAGGCAGCACCGGGAACACAGGAAGTTGGAGCAGCAGCCAGCAACATCCTGGTACCGGCGGCAGGTCCAGGGGCGAGCTCTAGGGCAGCGGAAGTGTGGTCGCTGCAGCGCGGCAACCACGAGCGGCGGCGGCACGCCCCCCTCTCGGTACTGGCGAACGGCACTTCACAGCGGCTGTAGGCAAGACTGTTACCACGTGAGGTGATTACACCAGGTGAGGAGGGGACGTCGTCACCTGGAGCGTGGTCACCACTCCATGGTGACCGCAGTAGGCCCGAGACATAGAACCGCAGCCCCTGGACACTAGCACGCCCTGCAAATGGAAGGACGCCCATACCTCACCAAGGTCCACCCTCGTGGCAGTAGCACCTGCGGAAATAACAGTAGTAGCGATTAGTGGGGGGAAGTCCCCTCGCGCGTGGGGGGTGAGCCCTCTCCGAACGAGTGGAAGACCCCGAATACAATTGTACATCGGGCACCGAGCGCCCTCCCCCGCTCTCGACGGATCGGGCGAGGAGAAGAACGCCGATAACCTCCCCCCCCCCCACCCCCCCCCAAGGGAAGGGCCATCTGTGAAGCTGAGCGGGGGGGGGGTTCTCGTTCCCCACCCCCGCACAGCACCCATGTACCCAACAATAATATAAGAGCCCGAGAGCAATCGTGCCATCGGCCCGAATCCAAGGGCATAAGGATCAATTCTGACTGAGCGGAACTTGAACCAATAATTATTGATGCAATCAATAATAAAAAGAATAAAATGAAAAAGAATCTTGCATTACGATTCACTTCACAATGAATAAGGGCTCGGATCGAGCGCATTTGCGCCCTCGGTACCGAGCGCAAGGGTAAAAGGATCCATTCCTTACCTTTATGGATCAAGGTTTATGGAAACCTTGATCCATAATGAATTGATGCAATCAATATATATATGAAATGAAAAGAATACTGCGCTTGCGATTTCACTTCATACAAATAAAAAGGGGAAGGATCAATTCCCGGTAAATAGCGGAAAACATTGATCCCAGTAAAACAATGCAATCTCAATAAAAATATGAAATGAAAAAGAACTGCACTTGCGATTTCACTTCATTCAAATAAAAAGGGGAAAAGATCAATTTCCGGGTAAGCTCGGAAACTGTCCAAAATGGAAAGTATTGCTACAATCAAAATAAATATATAAAATGAAAATGAAAAAGAATACTGTACTTGCGATTGCCACTTCCATACAGAATAAGTTTTCCGTGTCCGAGCGCATTCGCTCGCAACGAGCATACGGTCAAAAAAATATAAATGAAAAGAGCACTTCTTACGATTTTCATCTACACATTTCAACCAAAATATACGGCTCGGCGAGCGGCTGCCCCCCTCCGCACGCATACACAATACGATCTTTCTGGAAAATGAATTCCCGCACTTACGCCTTCATCCCGGCTCGGGGGGGGTAATCGAGGGCGTGGTGAAACCAAGATCCTTTAATTCACAATTGATTCAATGGAAATAAATATGAAATGATTGTACTTACAATTCAGTTTCACTAGATAAATAGAAACAAAAAAAAAGAAAAACACAACCATGCGAAAGCACGACGATAAAGTGGGCAGAGAGCGATGATACACTCCACGACGCCAGTAGGGCCGAAAGCAAAGTGGTTTGTTTACCTACCAGTCGCGCGCATGCGCGCCTGTCGGACAAGCAGTTAACTACCGAACCCCTTGTTCGAAAGCTTACGACCTATCCAGCTGCCCGCTAGTACCTTCCTATTGTAAAGGACCGAAGGTTTGTATGCCGTGTCGGAACAAATGAATAATTAATGCATGGCTAACCTGCTAGGACTGTCTCTGTAATTACCTGTTTCCCACCAGGCCGGCGATGGAATGTTTATGTTCTTTTCAGAATTCTTTGTGACCATCCACTAAGATGAAATGAAAATGACCTACTGTTAAAGTTAGCTGACTACCGCACTACCATATTGAATGAGGATGGTGGGTTAGTGCAGCCAGAGAAACAATTGTTCAGCCAAGCAAACTAAAAGCTCTTTAATGAGTAGAATAAAAGCTTTTCAACATTCCTACCTGTTGTGTGATTCTTATAGGTACGTACTGTCACCAGACGTTGGAGCCACAACAGGTGTTAGGCCCTCATAGTGAGACTTATCAAAGGATCCTTAAAGGGAAAAAGAACTCTATCTTGTAGAGTACTAGTGACTCCTGTGCCTTTGTCAAAAGTCCATAACAGACAGTCCAACACTAAAGACAACTACCACCTTCATATATGGTGTGCTCCTATACACCAATGTATACCTTCATGTTCCCAGAATTCAATACATAGAGTACATAGTGGGATTCCCTGACTGCTAACAATAAGATAGAAAGCAAGGTTACTATCATAGTATTTGGTTCAAGAGAAAGCGTCCCTGCTGCAACAATAGGCCAAAAGGCTTTACAACTCATACTAAATATGACATTTTTATAATAAAAATGATATTGTTATGATACAATAAAGTTTTATGCATACTTACCTGGCAGGTATATATAATTAAATTCCCACCCTCCTCCCCTCAGGAGACAGGGTTCAGAGAAAATCTGAAGAAAATGGGAATGGTTCCGAGCACCAGCACCACGGGAACGGGGTGGCGATCACCTGAACTACCAGTGTACTAGCGGTTGCCGCGAGTTTTGAAATTCTGCCAGTGCGACAAGAGGATAAGCTATATATATACCTGCCAGGTAAGTATGCATAAAACTTTATTGTATCATAACAATATCATTTTTATGCATGACACTTACCTGGCAGGTATATATATAGCTGATTGACACATTTGGAGGTGGGTCAAAGAGCAACATCGTCATAATTTAAAAATTAAATAATTTTTAAAATTACTATTAGGTTCCTTACCTGCTAAGGTAGCTGACTTCGTAGGTCCTGCCTCTTAGCCTGCTAAACCTTAGTAGCTCTCAACTAGGATGTGACCTGTTTGTTGAGAAAGCTAATAACAAGGGTCTGACAACTGGACATGACCAATTTGCTGACAGGAAACCCTAGCCCTCATTTACCACGGGCATTCATGCTAGGAAAGTTAGTCACCTGAACCACACACAATCACTATAAAGAATAACTACATCATAAACTGAGCAGGCAATAACCTTCTCAGACAACCATAAAACTCTATAACCTAATTAAAATAATAGCCTAGCATGTTAGTAGGTTATGGGGTGGAAACTCCTTTGCCCAGTACTGTACCTGAAGATACGTACGGGCCCAACGTTTGACAATTATCAAAAGTTGTCTTCACGTCTCTGAGGTAATGCGAAGCAAAGACTGAATTTGTCCTCCAAAACGTAGAGTCTGTAATGTCCTTGAGGGCTAAATTTTTTCTGAATGCCAAGGACGTAGCTACCGCTCTCACTTCGTGAGCTTTAACCTTAAGCAAACCGAAGCTTTCTTCCTGGCAAAGCAAATGTGCTTCCTTAATGACCTCTCTTACGAAAAAAGCCATAGCATTTTTAGACATGGGTCTAGTAGGATCTTTCACAGAACACCAGAGAGAACCTGAGGTTGGTTGGTTGGTTTTATAAAGTTTAGGTGTAACACCAAGCACTGGGGCAGCAAAGGCCATTCAGCGCTTACTGTATAACTATGAAATTATAAGACGTTATATCATATAAAGCAGGTTTATTTCTTTGAGATATTTTACTATATTTTGAAGTGGGGCATTTTCTCCCAATAGTTCTTCAAGTGGTATGTTTATATATGTTGTTGGATCTTCGTTTTCTTTCGAATTTATTGCATTTAGTTAGTAGATGACGGATGTGACCAGAGTACGACAATGGTCACAGTAATGCCAGTCTTTCTCGCCTTGCAACATCAAGTATTTGTGCGTTAAGTATGTGTGTCCTATTCTTAATCTTGTTAATATGACATCTTCCCTTCTTTGACATTATTGTCTATTCCAAGGTTTTACAGATGGTTTAATATGCTTTAATTTATGATTCAATTCTAGCCATTCTTTTTCCCATTTTGATTTACAGTATTCATTTATTTGTTGTTTTAATGTCATTGTAAGGTATTTGTATTTTTTTTTGATAGACTCCTTTTTACTGCCTTTTTGGCTTCTTTATCCACCTCTTCATTACCCTTTATGCTCACATGGGAAGGGACCCAACGTTTTATATTTATAGATTTCGTTTTACTATTATATCAATCCACTCCCTTATTTCTTCAATTACGGGATGAGAAACTGTGTATTGTCTTAGCGCTTCTAAAGCACTGTAAGAATCCGTGTATATTACAAAGGTATCGTTTGCCTTTCCACCATAAAGGCATGTTTTATAGCCTCTAATATAGCATTTATCTCTGCAGTGAATATCGAGCATATTTTTGGAATTTTTTTCCCCTTATATTTATATTTTTTGTTACTACAGCATAGCCTACACCCTCCTTCGACTTGGAACCATCTGTATAATACTAATATCCCGTTTATGTTTTTTCCTGGTGTGACATAAATTCACTCTTTAATTGTGCATCTGTTACATTCTTATTAAATGATTTCTCACAGATTTCTATTTTAGCATGTCTCCACGGAGGTATTTTAGGAGTGGTTATTTTTGATATGCTACTTGTTCCTAATTTTAGATGTTCTATATCAGGTTTTAATCTATTCTCCAATGGTTTAGAGGCTCTTGGTTTATTGTCATAATTATTTGCTATGTTCTTCATATATTTGGTGTTTGGATTATCATTAAGGTTATTTATTTTAGCTATATATTTTAATCCCATTTCTTCTCTTTCGTACTTTCAGGGGATCTATTCCTGCTTATACATACAGACTTTCCACGCGGGGAAGTTCTGTAGCTCCAGTGCATAGTCTAATACCCATGTTATGTATGACATGCCAGTTTTGTTAATAGGGTTTTAGAGCATACCACATACTTGACATGCATAATCAAGTTTACTTAGACAAATAGCCTTATATACTTTTATCAGAGAGGTTTCTATCAGCCACCCCAGTCTTTATGCGCAATTACTTTTATTATATTTAAGGATTTTCTCACGTTTTTATTGCCAGTTGTTCTATATGTTCTTTAAATGTAAGTTTTTTTATATCAAGTATTACACCGAGAGAATTTAATCTCATCATATTATTATTAATAGCATTATTTTTATGAATAAAGTAGGAATTAAATTCCTGTTTTTCTTGATCTAGTAAATCTGACTGCTTTTGTTTTTTTGCGGTGAAAATTTAAAACCCTTGTTATCGGCCCATTTTTTTATCTACTTATGGCTGCTTGCAATCTGTTGGTTATGTCTAGCGCTTTTTCACCACTACTCTATATAGACGAAGTCATCTACAAAAAGGGATCCTTGGACTCCTCGTGGGATCATTTCAATTATCTCATTTATTGCTATTGCAAACAACGCACGCTTAGTACACTACCTTGGGGGATTCCTTCCTCCTGGATAAATGATTCAGAGATTTCTGCCCCCACTTTGACTTTTATATATCTTTCAGATGGAATTCCCTAATATATTCATATAAATTGCCTCCTATTCCCCATTCTATCAATTTTTTTTTTAAAATCCCTCCCCTCCAGGTGGTATCATATGCCTTCTCTAAATCAAAAATACTCCTATTGTTTGTTTTTTACCAACCATTGCATTTTGTATCTCTCTTGTAATCATTAAGAGGGGATCTATGGTACTTTTATTTTTCCCTGAATCCAAAAAACTGTCTGTTTGAACCAATAGCTGTTTATTTTCTAATACCCATATTAATCTGTTATTCACCATTTTTTCAAATATCTTACTTAGACAGCTAGTAAGGGCTATTGGCCTATAGCTGCTTGGTGGACTCTGGTCTTTTCCTGGTTTTAAGCCTGGTATGATTAAAGATTCTTTCCAGGTTTTAGGCATCTGTGAGAGTGCCATAATTCATTTAAAATTTCTAATAAAAAGGTTTTGCTTTCATCTGGAAGATTTTTTATCATTTCATATCTAATGTTGTCTTCCCCTGGAGCTGTTGGACTTGCAAGTTTTCAGACATTTCCCCAGTTCTTCCATGGTGAAAGGAAGATTATAGATTTCCCGATTATTAGATTTTATTGTATTGGGACATAATTTTTGATTTTTAATTGGAATTTTTTTTTGTATAGTTCGAGATACTAGATGTTTTGGCGAAGCATTTACCCAATTCATTTGCTACTAGTCTGGGGTTTGAAATATAGTTGTTTTCTACTTTTAATGTAGGTAATGGTTCTGGCCGATATCTACCCTGCAGTTTATTTATTTTTTCTTCCAGATTTCTTTGTCTTGAGTTTTAGAATTTATATTATTAATATATTTTTTCCATGAATTTCTTTGGGCTATCTTGAATATTCTTTTCTGCTTTGCTTTAGCTCTCAAATATGCAATTCTATTGGCTTCACATTTATGTCTCAGATATCTTCTAAAGCATGTTCTTGTTATCTTTCTTGCTGCTTACATTCTTCATTCCACCCAGGGTACCAGTGGTCTAGTTGGATTGCCCGAGGTAACAGGAAAAGTTTTCATTTGCTTTATCATCTATTGTTTTTACTAGATGTTCATAAGCATCTATGTGGTTTGTAAAGTCAGATAGTTTTTTGTTAATCACCGTTTCTCTTTATATAAATTCCAATTTGCTTCCTCCATTTTCCTCTTCGGTATATATGTTATATTATTATTATTTTTTTAGCTCAATTTGTATTGGCCAGTGGTCCACTCCCAATAAATTATTATTTACTTTCCAACTGCAATCTGTGGCAATTTCTGGGGAACATAAAGTGCTGTCTATTGCAGAGGTGCTATTATGATAAACATCAAATCTTTTGTTGGAGAACCATCTTTAAAAATAATCAAATTTTTTGTTATCTATAAAATTCTAGGACAGTGTTTTTCCTCTCCTGTCAGATGATGTATTCCCACATGGATGTTTGGCGTTGAAGTCACCTACTAATAGGTAAGGTTTTGGTAATTGTTCTATTAGATTTTCTAAATCTTCCACCTGTAATGTCTATTATTCCCAAGATGATCTATTAAGCGACTTTCTAAAGATGGTTCATGTATATTGAGCAATAGTGTTTTATTTTTTTTTCCAGGAATACTTTGAACTGCACATGCCTGTATTACTGAGTTATCCTAACAGGCTGGCATTTGATTGAAGAATGCGTTATGATTGCAGTTCCTCCTTGGCTGTTGTCATTTAAATTTGTGTTGATTTCCACACATTATAATTTATGCCAGCATTGAGACATTGTTACCTATTTTAGTTCCTGTAAGCAAATGATATTTGCATTACATTCTCTAATTAATGATTTTAAGTTTCATTATTTGATACGTATCCTCTAATATTCCATTGTAAAATAGACATTTTAAAAAGGTTTTGGGTTTGTTTTAATATCTTTATTTGTTTTCCTGAACTTTGAATTTTATTGAAGTTGTATAATTTTGCTGTACTTTGTTCTTCTTTCGGTGGGTGATGTATTTTTGCTATTGTTTTCTTTATTGGCTGAAGAGTCTCAGGTGTTTCTTTTTTATTAGAGGTGCATTTAAATGGCTTTTGATCTTGGTTCTATTTCAATACTTTCTTCAATTTTATCTGATGTTTTAACTTTCTCTTTTATTTGGGTTTCTCTTTTTTCATTTTTAGTTGCAAGCAATTTTCGTTGACTTTGTCTTCTCGGTATTCATTTTTTTTCCATACAGATTTTGGGTCTTACTGATTGTTTTAATTTGTTTCTTGGATTTGGGTGGGGTTGTTTCAAGTACTGTAGTCTTTTTTTGTCTTTTGACTTAGCTCTTGTATTTTGCTTGTCCTCCACATTCATCATGTCTTCTTGCATTTCTGGTGTTGGTAATATATTATATAAATTTGTGTTGCTTATATGTTCTGTAGCTTCCGAGCTTGAATTTTGGGCCTTTATATCATGAGTATTTTCAGTTTGATTTATACTATTCAATATTCTAGGAATTTTGGTTTTTGCGCTTCTTTATTTACCACCTCTTTATATGTGTTTTTCCTTGCTGGTCTTGTAAACCTCTTACTTTTAGTTCTATCTCGCTTCTCTTATTGACATTCACTCCTTTCTTGTAAGATTTTTAGTTCAGTGTTGTATAAGTAATATGCGCATTCCTTTGATCTTGAGTGGTGATTCTGACCACAATTTATGCAAAATGTTATTGTTATAATACAATTAAGTTTTGTTCATACTTACCTGGCAGATATATATAGCTGTATTTTCTGAAGTCCGACAGAATTTAAAAATTCGCGGCACACGCAGTGGGCGGCCAGGTGGTAGTACCCATTCCCGCCGCTGGGAGGCGGATATCAGGAACTATTCCCATTTTTCTATTCATATTTTATCAGTGCCACTGTCTCCTGAGGGGAGGTGGGTGGGCACTTTAATTATATATATCTGCCAGGTAAGTATGAACAAACTTAATTGTATTATAACAATAACATTTTGTTCATGAAACTTACCTGACAGATATATATATAGCTGAATCCCACCTTCGGATGGTGGGAAAGAGACAGAATAGGATTTTTGGGAAACTAAATTAAGTAGATGATATACATCTTGGTTCCTGACCTCTGTTAGCATAGCGACTTCGTGATTACTGTCACCAAAGTCTGCTTCTGGCGTTACTAGAGTTGCCAGCGAGGTAGAGACCTGTAATGCTGGTGTGCTCTAGATGATCTGTCAACGGGGGCGTGACCACAATGTGACTAGACCATATGACCATACTTCTGAGGGCACCGAAGCTAAAACCACCACCTGACCTAACCTATCAAAGTTAGTTCCATAACTTCGAGGCTAAAGAAAAGGAACGCGCCTCAGCGACCAACCCTTCAAAGTTAAAAGCACACCTATCCTTTTCTATAGGATAGGATTTGTGCTTTCTCCGCACCCCAATAATATATCTACGGATATGTATGGTCCTACGACTTACGGAATCTGAAATGTCGTCTTCACATCCCGTCGGGAAGTGTGAAGCGAACACAGAGTTGCTTCGCTAAAGCGTGGCACTCAGGATGGTTACTGGAGTGTCATGCTCTGTTGAAATGCTTCCGAGGCCGCGCCCTCACCTCTTGAGCATTCATATTAAGAAAAAATCTCAAATCTTTATGCAAACATAATGAATGAGACCTCTTAAAAGAACTCCCTTGTCTATAATGCCCAGGGTGTTCTTGGACATGAACCAGTCTGGTCTTTTACGGAACACCGCAGATTGTCGGGAGTGTGAAGCGAATCCAGAGTTGCTTCTCTAAAGCGTGACACATCAGGATGTTTACTGAGTGTCATGCTCTGTTGAAATGCTTCCGAGGCCGCCGCCCCTCACCTCTTGAGCATTGATATTAAGAAAATATCTCAAATGTTTATGCAAACATAATGAATGAGACCTCTTAAAGAACTCCTTGGCTATAAATGCCAGGGTGTTCTTGGACATGAACCAGTTTGGTCTTTTTTACGGAACACCGCAGATTGTCCGTTGACCCTTGACTTTCTATAGTTTTATCAAGATAAAACTTGAGAGACCCTACAGGGCACAGGACTCTCTAATGCCCACCCTTGCCCAATAATTTGTGCCATACCCCTTGGTCTCCAAGCCTTCGGGTCAAGGGTTAGACAGGTTTTCGTTCTTATCAAGAAATGGAAGGCTTAGAGGACAGACCATTATTTCCTTTAAACCGCCAAAACCTCTGATGATGCTAAAACCTCACTAACCCTCCTTGCCGTGGCTAGAGCGGTTTGGAATATTAGCCTTTCTGTCATGTGTATTAAGTTCGCAGAAAGGATAGGTTCGAAATGCTTTTGGCATCAGAAACTCAGACTACGTCTAAGTTCATGCCGGAACCTTTGATCCAGAGAATTTCAAGATCTCCACAGACCTCAAGATCGTGAAGCTTTGTTGTTTTGACAGAACCGAATCTCTGAGCCTAGAGGCCGTCAACACATATTTGCATATTCTACAATAGTTAGGACTTCTATCTTATCTCATACTTCATACGGAAAGATAGAACCATAACGAAATTCCACAGAGGTCGAGGTGGAGGAACAGTCATTTCCCTTCACTATCTCCAGAAACGGCCCCCTCCGATTGAAAACTGAAAATAGGCAGCACTGCTCTGCCTTGGCCAAGAGACTGCCATTAATCTTGAAGATCTTATCGCTTCTCGATAGTCTGAACGCCTTCAGACTCAGAGAGGAGAGATATTAGATACTTCACTAAGTGACGATGTTAGATTACACCGATTCTCTCGGGAAGGGTCTTTGGACAATTCTCTGAATTACCTGACCTCTGTGAATCCAACCTCTTAGAGGCAACATGTGCGACTAAAGCTAATCCTCTAGGATCATGAATAAGGGAACAACTTAAGAGGAAGCTCCTTCGTCTTCATATTATTTACGAAAAAACTTAACAAAGGACGCCCTCAGTCTCTCCTCCACCCTTTCGACATACTTCTAAGTGAGGATTACTCAGACGTCAGTAGTTGTTGCCTTCGATCGAGAAGACCCGCACGGACGTGCACTAGTTTAACGAACCTCTTGAGGATCGTTACGTTCCGTGCCCAAGCCCATAACCAATTCCTCTCTCTCGAGCTATGAGAGAGCTGAGAAATTATCCGAGATGATTTGGGCCACTCGATCCAAACTCACCCTTCGAGGAATGGAGAGCCGACCAATTTGGCTTCCAATTCTTTCAGACAATGTGCCAGAACATCTGTTCTCTGTTCGGATGTCTGCACCCCTCTCGCTATCACCCGAGTGATCCTCAAGCCGTTGAGAGAAAAATTAGAATTACAAGATCTTTGATGTTATTCCAATTTCTTCGTGAGGAAAATTTGTAGAGGTCTGAATTGCTGTTTATTCAGGTAAAACAAGCTTCTCCAGCGAGGAAATGGTCCCCAGCAAACTCATCCATTCCCTCACTCAGCCTGCTTCCTTCCCCAAATAAGGCTGCGCTTTGCATAAGCAGGAGAGCATTATTATAGTGCTAGCCGCGGTAGATTCGTACGATGTACGTGCAGTAACCCCGCACCTAACAAGTATAAGAGATATCTTGTTGAAATTTTCTAAGTAAACGGCAGGTATAATCATTCAAGATTACTAGAAATTTCCTCAACCCGAGGCTAAATCCATGATTGTAGGGCAGAGAGACGGTTTATTCAGCCATTCCCGCAAGGGAGAGAGACGTAACCAACCGCGCATACACCGAGCTAGCCGGTACTGCGTAGATCACAGTAACAGCAGCCTTGATCATCGTCTCGCACTATGTGCCTGAGTTGCCAGCTACTCCTTTTACGAAGGGTATAGTATGAAATTATCGGAGCAAAAGGGAACTCTCAAGCAGGCATATTTAACGAAACAAAATTCGCTAAATGCAGAAGCTGAGTTGGTGTTGCAGTTCAATTAGAATACTTCTCGTCTAAGTCGCAATCCGTAGAATAACTAGGATGCGCCTACCCCTCGGACAATTCAACTGCTTAGTAGAATCATGTCGCGAGGTTAATATACGTAGTATATTTATAGTATTCTGAACAACAATCTCCATCCTAATTCCTTTCCATCAAGAAAAAACAAAATAAGGATTGGAGATCGACCACCTTCGATCTCTATCAAAAAGAGTGAAGGAGAAGTCTTCCTCGAAGAAATAAAAGCTTCAATGGTGAACAGAATACTATCTGCCTGAGTTGCCAGCTACTCCCTTTACGAAGGAATAGGTATGATATTATCGAGCAAAAGGAAACTCTCAAGCAGACCTATTTAAACGAACAGAATTCGCTAAATACAGAAGCTGAGTTGGTGTTGTCGTAACAATACCTGAAGAGTTGTTCTTACTCCGAAAACTCTTGGAAGGTTGAAGGGAGTGTAAAACAAATAAATACATTAGAACAACAGTTCTTTCGGCTTCTATCCGCAGAGGTAAATACGATATGCGTATATGACTTGACCCATGCGTTAGCAAAATGACGCAAAGATAAACTACGTAAGTATTGTAGTAATTTGAACATCGAATTCTCTACTACATCGTCCTCGACGAGGAAGAGAGAAAGAAAGGAAAACGACTGTCCACGTTCTAATGAACGAGACTTTTAAAAGAACTCCTTGACTCTTTGCCAGACTCTTTCCAAGAAAGGGAGTAATATTCGAATAGAGATCATCAAGAGAGAACCGAGGATCGAAAAAAAAGACCGTTCAATGTTCTTATGATATTGGACAAAAGACTTCCTGGATGGTCTACAAGTCTTTCTCTTAACCCCGGATGAGCCTCTGAAAATGAATGAGAGCTCTTTCCGAAATTTGTTAATGAGTTTATCCGCTTAAACGATAAAAACGTTAAAATCTATGTCAATGAGAACTACCCATTTATGAGGGTCCCCCACTTAAATGACAATGGGGAAAACGTCCTGACTTGACAAAACTATTAGCACTTTGCTAATAGGGGAAAACCCTTTAACATGACCGAAAATCACCCAGGAATCCAAGTATATAATCTTCCCGATTCTCAAAGAATCGATGAAGAGGAAAGAGAGATCGAGAAAAAATTCGGGTATGTCTCTCCGCTAACTCCGAATCCTTTTTTAAAACCAAATTTCTGTAAAGAAATGTCCTCAACAGCAAATAAGACGCCTTCAACAAGTCTTTTCTCTCGCAAAGCGTCCTGCCGAGCTTCCACCGAAGCGTCCTGGCGAATGTCCACCAAAGCGTCCTGCTGAGCGTCCTCAAAAGCGTGCTGGAAAGCGTCCTGCTGAGCGTCCTGCCGAGCGTCCTGAAAAGCGTCCTGCTGAGCGTCCTGAAAAGCGTCCTGGAAAGCGTCCTGCTGAGCGTCCTCAAAAAACGTCCTGCTTAGCTACGAGCGTGTCTGAGCAGAGAACACCAAGTCTTCTGAACGACGTTTTCAGAGAGGAACTCGTTGAGCGCCTTGATGCATGCAAGGCCCGCCAAGAGGCGTCCTGGCGAGCGACCTTGCCAACATCTCAATGTTATGACGAACCGCGTTTTGCGTATGACATTGAATATTTTTAAGGGACGTCCTCATGCGAGTCTCCATGGAGAGCCGCACGATGTCCTGAAGAGTGTGAACACTAAAGGAAGACGTTATGGCTTTCGTCTTCCGCAAGGTGCTTGCCGAGCGTCCTGGAGAATGTCTCTACTTATAGGACGTCGAGCACCTCCAAACGCTTCCTCACGTCTAAATAAATTGCCCTTCCTATGCCGACCAGAGACATAAGTTGTTTGACTGTGCAAAGCAGCTTGCCGGCCGTCAAACTTATCAGCTTGCTTTTTCGAAGTAAAGCGAACGTTACATAACGTATACGGAGCGCCATGAGGAGAGGAGACGAATATGTCCTTGATTTACCAAATTCTTTTGAATGCTAGCGAGGTTGAAACAGCTCTAACTTCATGAGCGTTCACTCGCAGGAGGCTCAAATCACTCTTCTGGCAAGATGAATGAACCTCCTTAATAATGTATAAGTGATATATACATGAGCGTTCATATACATGAGCGTTCACTCGCAGGAGGCTCAAATCACTCTTCTGGCAAGATGAATGAGCCTCTTTAATAATGTATAAATGATGTATACATGAGCGTTCACCGTCGGCCAGGAGGCTCAAATCACTCTTCTGGCAAGATGAATGAGCCTCTTAATAATGTATAAATGATGTATACATGAAGCGGTTCACGTCGCAGGAGGCTCAAATCACTCTTCTGGCAAGATGAATGAGCCTCCTTAATAATGTATAAATGATATATACATGAGCGTTCACTCGCAGGAGGCTCAAATCACTCTTCTGGCAAGATGAATGAGCCTCCTTAAATGTCCCTTAGAAAAAGAGCCAGTGCATTCTTCTAAAAGGGAAAATGTGGTCTCTTTACTCTTTCATCCTCTCGTGACGAGAGAGAGGACGGAAGCGTCCTCTTCTCTCAAGCTTCTTTAGGGGGCGTGAGTCCTTCCGAGAACTCCAACCCCTGTGTGGGGAGGACGCCTCGGAGGACGAGCAGCAATCCTTCAAGATTCGTGCACGATGCACGATCTTTAGCAGCCTGGGAAGCGTCAACAGGTTCTGCCGAAGGGACGCCAGATCGGTGGGGAGCCCCCGTAACCCTCTTGCGGGCTTTCGACATGCCCTCTCCCTGAGTCATGGGAGTCCGACAGAGGTCCAGGCCTAGAGGCATTATGGGGCCGATCTGACGCCCCCTCCACAACACAAGGGGCACTACACTTCACAACACTGATTGGAGAGCAGCACTTTAGTCTAAGATTACTTGATGTAATCCTCTAGCAGACACTTCTTCTAGGCCCGTAAGCCATACCACAGGGTTAGGCAAAATACAAATCTACAGGAGGTTAGAAGGTTCATTATTTCTAACTTCTGTTTACTGTGGAGGAAAACTCCGGATTCTAACACGCTCTAAAATGCGTAAATGAATCCTCCTTCTTCCGTAATCAGTCACACATTACACTAATTACCTTATGCAAAGAAAACATGTAAACGTCATATATACTAAGCGAGTGTCTACCGAAAGTTCCGGTAGCCTCACCTTACCGTGCAGACAACAAAGTCTGAAACTAGGCTAACTAGCTTCGACATCAATGCAATGACAAAATCTACGATAGCGTATGCCTAGCCACAAATCCAAGTTAATAATCGAAAGAATAATTAGGATACTTAAGTGGCTAATGAAGTTTTCAAAATCCTAGGCGGAGGTCTGTAAACAGTTACCGACCCGGCGACAGAAAAAAATATGAATAGAAAATGGGAATAGTTCCTGATATCCGCCTCCTAGCGGCGGGAATGGGTACTACCACCTCCGGACCGCCCACTGCGTGTGCCGCGAATTTTTAAATTCTGTCGGACTTCAGAAAATACAGCTATATATATATCTGTCAGGTAAGTTTCATGAACAAATTGGGTTTTCACAGTCCCATTTTGTTGTTGTGTTGTATGATCCACAACATGCACATCTTGGAGCTTCTCTACAATTTTTATTTGAATGGCCATATTTATTACATGATTTGCACTGTAGTGGTTTAGGGATATATGGTCTTATCTCTCTCGTCTGCCCTAATACTTTAATTGTTAAAGGGAGTTCGTTTCCTTCAAATTTCAATTTAGCTATCTGTATATTGATTTTTGATTTTTCCTACTTGGGATATCATAGATGTCACAGTCTTCAATGTTTTTATATCTTTTCTTAAGAGAGTCCATCAACATATTTTTATCTATTAGTTCATCATCATTATTTGGCAGGATTATTGTACCACAAATACTATTAAGTTTTTATTATGCTTGGTGACTTTTATTTTTATGTTATCTATGTTCGTAATTTGTAAGTAGTTTTCTGATTGGGCTTTAGTAGTGGTTTCCACTATCCATGTATTTGTTTGCGTTTGACGAAATTTCATGTTTTTCTGTTGGGTATCTGGTCAGTAAATAAATTTAATTTTCCAATTTTAAATTTGAAATTTTGTTTTCACTTTCTATTGTCAAATATCTTGTCCAACTGTCTTTTCCAAATAGTGATTCAAATAAAGCTAGCGAAGGGCTAGGCTGGAATTTTCTTTTGATAAATCTTTTTAGCCTAGTAAAAGGCTCCATAGTAGCTATATTTTGGATTGAAGTGTCCAAAAGGGTGTCCTTGTTCGTTTCCAGGGTCAGATGGTTATCTAGTGTCATGGGGTCACATTATTTTCCGGGGGACTGAGTTCCAGAGTCATATTCCATTTTTTCGTTTTTTTTTGAAATACAGAGAAACCAACTGCAAGCAATGGTAAAAACTGGGTCTCCTCACAAAGACTTCCCCCTCACCAAAGACACACAGCAGAGACCAACTCCCATATGTCCACTCCCTACCCTACCCCGAAGGGATGGCTCTAACATAACATGATTGGCTCAAGTGTAAGCAAAACCCCGCTTGATAGGACCGAGGGCATAGCTAGTATGCAATCATCCCCACTCATGTTATTTTAGAGGGCAATCCGGATAAATTGCCGAGAGTCCTACCGTGGAGACTATAACCTCCCCGGATTCCGTAGGCAAGTCCCACATAGTCCCGCCCCAATAAATATTGAGTGGAATCACATCAATATCCTCAGGGTCCAAACATAATCGAGCGGCGGACCAAACCGCTATAGTCCCTGCCATTTGGATCAAGGTAAAGCCTAAGTTCAGAGACCCAGCTCCTACCTAACCTACACGAGGGTTTTAGTGAAGAGAGGAGGACAGCTAGGGGGAGCAACTGAGAAAGAAAGAAAGAAAGTAAGAGATTGGAAGATGATCAAGTAAGAGAAAAATTGAGACATTTAGATTCAAACTAGGAGATAATTCTCCCAGTTCGAAAGCCCTCTTGCCTGCTACGCAGTTTCAACCATAGGTTGGAAATGCGTAACTCTGTCAAGGCAGTCTCAAATCAAGAGGGAGAGAACCTGAGGCCCCTCTGATGCTTTTTGTCCTTTCTGCATAGTAACGTAAGGCTCTTACTGGGCAAAGAACCCTTTCCTGTTCTTGACCTACTAGATCGGCCAGTCCTGTAATTTCAAATGACCTCGGCCACGGATGTGAAGGATTCTCATTCTTGGCTAAGAAATCTTCCTGGAATGAACAAACCGCTTTATTGTGCTTCCAGCCTACTTGTTTGTTAATAGCTTGCAGCTCACTAATTCTCTTAGCTGTAGCTAAGGCTACCAAGAATATAGTCTTCTTCGATATCTCTCTCAACGAAGCACTGTTCATAGGTTCAAACCTATCCGTTCCTAAGAACTTGAGTACGACATCAAGATTCCAAGAAGGAGCTCTGCAATGTTGATCCTTCTTTGTATTAAACGATCTGAGAAGATCTCTAAGATCTGCGTCATTGGACAGATCTAATCCTCTGTGCCTAAACACTGAAGATAACATACTTTTGTATCCTTTAATGGTTTGATTTGCCAAACCCACTTCCTTCTTCAGATACAAAAGGAAATCTGCAATTTGGGTCACAGAGGTACTGGATGAAGAAACCTTCCGATTCTTGCACCATTTACGGAAGTTCTCCCACTTCGACTGGTACACTTTGATAGTTGAAGCTCTTTGTGCTCTTGCAACTGCCTTCGCTGCTTCTCTAGAAAACCCCCTCGCTCTGACAAGTCTTTCGATAGTCTGAACGCAGTCAGACCCAGAGCGAGGGTGTTCTTGTGGAACCTGTAGAAGTGGGGTTGTTTGAGAAGATCTACTCTTGTGGGTAGTCTTCTCGGAGAATCCACTGTCCATTCCAGTACCTCTGTGAACCAAGTTTGGGCCGGCCAGTATGGAGCTATGAGTGTAAGCCTTGTTCCTTGACTTTCTCTGAATTTCTTCATTACCCTTCCTAAAATCTTGAACGGGGGAAAGGCGTATGCGTCTAGCCCCGTCCAGTCTAGTAGGAAGGCATCTACTGCGACTGCAAGAGGGTCTGGGACTGGAGAACAGTAATTCGGTAACCTCTTTGTCGCTGCGGTAGCGAAAAGATCCACCACTGGGCTGCCCCAAAGATTCCACAGCCTCTGGCATACTTGTTGATGCAAGATCCACTCCGTCGAAAGTACTTGTCCCTCCCTGCTCAACAGGTCCGCTCTGACATTCTTCTCCCCTTGAATGAACCTGGTGAGCAGGGTGACGTTCTCGCTCTCCGACCACAGAAGAATCTCCTTCGCCAAATTGCTAAGAGTAAATGAGTGGGTCCCACCTTGTTTGCGTACGTATGCCAGAGCTGTGGTATTGTCTGCGTTGATCTGCACCACTTTGCCGCTGATCCACGGTCTGAACGCTTTCAGAGCCAAGAAAATCGCCATCAGTTCCTTCCTGTTTATGTGCCAAGCTTTTTGCTCCTTGTTCCAAAGGCCTGACTCCTCTCGAGGGCCCAGCGTCGCTCCCCAGCCTGCGTCTGACGCGTCGGAAAATAATATCAGGTCTGGGTTCTTCTGCTGGAGTGACGTACCCTCTGCTAACCTTCCCGGGGCTAGCCACCACTTCAATTCCTCCTTTATCTTTAAAGGAATTGGAAACAGGAAGGAATCTGGTTGTGATCTTCTTGGCCAGACTTCGTTCAGAAAGAACTGTAAGGGCCTCATGTGAAGTCTTCCTAGAGAAATGAACCGCTTTAGCGAAGAGAGTGTCCCCAGTAAGCTCATCCACTCTCTCGCCGAGCATTGGTCTTTCTCTAGGAATTCTTGCACTTTCCGAAGGCACAAGGTCTGCTTTTCGGGGGACGGAAAAGCCCGAAAAGTCACTGAGGATATCAGAATCCCCAAATAAACTAGCTCCTGTGTGGGGATCAGATGTGACTTTTTCAGGTTCACCATCAGACCCAACTGCCTTGTTAACTCCAATGTAAGCTCCGTGTCCTCCAGACATTGTTGCTTTGATTGTGCTCTTATGAGCCAGTTGTCCAAGTAGAGGGAGAGACTGACACCTAACAGATGAAGCCACTTCGCCACGTTCGCCATCATCCTTGTAAATACCTGAGGGGCCGTGCAAAGCCCGAAGCAAAGGGCTCTGAATTGATATATCTTGTCCTGGATCACGAATCTCAAATATTTTCTGGACCTTGGATGAATCGGAATATGAAAATACGCATCCTGAAGGTCCAGCATCACCATCCAGTCCCCTGGGCGTACCGCTGCCAGTACTGAATCGTTCGTCTCCATCGTAAACTTGGTCTTTTCTACGAACAAGTTTAGATGACTTACGTCCAATACTGGCCTCCAACCTCCTGAAGACTTCGGTACCAGAAAAAGACGGTTGTAAAATCCTGGGGACTCGTGATCCAAAACAGGTTCTATGGCTCCTTTCTCTAACATGCTGACAACCTGATGCCAAAGAGCCTCTCTCTTCTCTAAATCGATGTAATGAGCCCCTAGGGCTCTCGGGGCTGTAGCGAGAGGTGGTTTCTTAGGAAGGGATCTTGTAACCTTCCTTCGCTACACTTACGGACCAAGGATCCGCTCCCCTGCTTTGCCAGACTTCCCAGAAGTCTAAAAGTCTGGCCCCAACACACGTCTGGAGGACTTCGAACTCATTGCTTGGTTGAGGTTTTCAAACCTCTCTTGGCAGGAACTCTTTTACCTCTAAAAGCTGGTCGGGAAAAGGTCTTACCCCGAAAGGGCTGCTGTGTTGTCCTTGATTCCTTCGGTGTCTTCTTTACCACCTTTGTCGGCAAATACTTCCCCACTGAAGAAGTCAGCAGGTCCTGTGTAGCCTTCTGAGTAAGGGAAAGCGCGATATCCTTAATAATTTCCGATGGGAAAAGTTGTCCTGAAAGTGGGGAGAACATCAACTCCGACTTTTGCGCGTTCGATACTCCTTTAGCAGCGAACGAGCACAACAGAGACCTTTTCTTCAGCACACCTGCCGTAAAAAGTGAAGAAAGTTCATTAGCTCCATCCCTCAAGGCTTTGTCCATACAGGACATAATGCTTCTGGGTAAATCCAAATCCGAAGGTTCTTCCATCTCTAGAGTACGTGCCAAAGCCCCCAACGACCAATCGAGGAAATTAAAAACTTCAAAAGTCCGATAAATGCCCTTCAGCATATGATCGAACTCTGATGAGGTCCACCACACCTTGGCTGCGTGTAGGGCATGCCTACGGGAGCTATCCACGATATTAGAAAAGTCCCCCTGGGAGGAGGCAGGAACTCCCAGGCCAAGACTTTCCCCCGTAGCGTACCACACACCAGACTTCGAAGCTAACTTGGCCGCTTCTCTCTTCTCCTTCAACCATTCATTGATGCGTTGAAGGGCTTTCTTAGCTGTGATCGACAGCGTCATTTTCAAGAAGGTAGATTTCTTGGGTGCTTTAGTCTTCGAGAATTGAGATAGCGGAGATAACGGAGCTGAAGGTTGAAAATCTCCTTCAAACAACGAAAGGAGGCACTCAGTTAGCTTCTTGTAATCCGAAGAAGGAGCTTCCACATTCTTGTCCTCTTCCGAAAAATCAACTAAGTCTTCCTCCTGAGAAGAAATATCCTGGAATTCCAGATCTTGATGAAAATCCATAGCGGGTTCCTTTTCCAAAGTTTGCCTGGACAGCGAATGAGAAACTGTCTCCTTACAAAGCACTTCCCCGTCTTGTCGGGAAGAAGACGGTTCAGCGTGCTGCCGCCTGCGTCCTGCGTCCACTGCAACAGCTGCGTCCATCACTCTTCCTCTTGCGTCCTGCGGCGTCGGAGAAACGTCCCTCCTATAGGACACACTGCGTCCTGGATTACGAGAAAGTGCCGCCTGAGAAAGAGGAGGCAACGGCTTATCCTGCGTCCTCTTGGAGGACTTAACTGGAAGAGAAGCGTCCTTACGTCTAACCGAAGGTTGTTCGGGCCTTTTCCAGGATTTAACAAGGACTGCTAATCTCTCCTGCATATCTCGCAAAACTTCCTTAGTCTCCGCTTCCTGACGAGACTCCTGAGGAGGAGGAGAACGAGGACGCACTGGGCTGATACGGATAGGCGAGCGATCCTGACGTCTACGAAGCGAAGTTTCTCTATTAGGAGAATAACCGCCCATCGCACGGTTAGAAACGTCTTAAAAGGTAAAGACGAGACCTCTTCCTTTTGATAGGGATTGCGTCCTCATCTTCCGATGAAAAAACCTCAGGGCTACTCCAACCCTCTTGCTCGTAAACCCTTTCATCCTGGGACGAGGTCGTTATGTACGATCTCTTGAGAGGATGCGATTCTTCCAAAAAGCGTCTATTCCTTCCTGAAGCAGAACTATCAGAAGAATAAAAGCACTTCCCAGTAACGCCTTTTCTCTGGCGTCCTGCTGCAGCCTGGGACGTAACAACAGGACTGCCTGAAGGGACGACTGATCGTGAGTTAACCCCTCTCGCCTCGCTTCGACTGTCGACATGCCTTCTCCCTTGGGTCTGGGAGCTTGACAGAGGTCTAGGTCTAGGAGCACGAGAGGGACGATCAGGCGCCCCCTCCACAACACTGTCACCAACATTAATCACTTCCACTTTATCCGTTAATCGCTTGATCTGATCACCCATAGAAGCAAGGGCAGCGAACACTTTCACAATCTGCGGATCAGTAGTGTCCTCAGATACAGCAACGGGCGCAGGAGAAACCTGGGGGGAAGGTGCTACTAAATCTACATGTGAATGAGCTGGAGAAGACACAGAAATAGAATCATTCAAAGGTTTACCCGAAGAACCAGATCTCTCACTTCTAGACACTGATCTTCTCACCCGGATCTTTTCCAGTCTTTCAACATACTTAACAAGAGCCCTTTCTCTTTCTCATTCAGACTCTCACATTCATTGCACCTATTCTCCCACGTACATACAAACTCTCGACACTTCTTACATACAGTATGGGGATCTACCGATGATTTCGGCAGTCTCACTTTACACCCTTCTTTCACACAAACTCTAAACATACTCCCTGAATCAGACATACTAATACAATATCAATTGCGATTGCCAAACTGACTTTCCGAATACGATACCAATATCCAAACACCGAAAAGTCAGTCAACGAGCAGGAAATTCTATCAGAGAACCTTCAACGATGTTGCCGGTTCGGCTAGCAGAGAAAATCTGAAGAAAATGGGAATGGTTCCGAGCACCAGTGCCACGGGAACGGGGTGGCGATCACCTGAACTATCAGTGTACTAGCGGTTGCCGCGAGTTTTGAAATTCTGCCAGTGTGACAAGAGGATAAGCTATATATATACCTGCCAGGTAAGTGTCATGCATAAAATAAGATTTTATGTATACTTACCAAGTAGTTACATAGCTATAGTTTTTAAATCTGTTGGCAGCTATAATTTTTGAAATTCGTGGTAGTGCTAGGTTTGTTTTGTTTAGGTGATAACCCCCCACTCACTGTCAGGGGAGAGAGAGGAACCAACACTGCACGAACTTCAGTTGTTTATGCCCTACCATCTATATGAGGGAGGGGATGAGGGAGGGCTTTGATCATGTAACTACTTGGTAAGTATACATAAAATCACAATTTTTGAAAGTAAACTGTATTTTTCCCATCTATACAAACCTGAGGTCCTTTACATAAGGAATTACTTTCAGCGCCAGCTGGAACTCGGTTGTAAGTCTATAACAAGGTAGTTAGGCAGTAACTGCTTATCCTGAGGTGGGCCTATATGTAAAGGACCTCAGGTTTGTATAGTTAGGAAAAATACAATTTACTTTAAAAAATTGTGATTTGTGCCTACACATTATACAAACCATCGGTCCTTTATATAAGGAAGACTCACTTATTGGTGAGAGGAATCTGAGTCTTGTGAACAGACTGGTGTTCGCCCAACCTAGGTTCCCTCCCTGGTCATAAGAGCAAAGGGGGAAACCTAGCCTCTGTCCAACTGATCGGAGTGAGACTGCAAGATCAATGGCCAGACCTCTGGACCAATTCATAAGAGGGAGGCAATCGAACCTCTTATGAATAGCAAGCAAGAACTTCAAGTCATAAGTAAGAGGCCAAATATAAAACAAAGGGAAGGGACAGATGAATGCTTCTATCCCTAACTAAAGAGGTAAAATGAGATCAGTCACATAGCTTACCTGCACTGTCGTCCTGTCCAGCATGTGACGACTGCTACCCTCTGCCCGCAGAAAGAGAAGCCAGTCACACTCTCATTCATTCTCCATTCACGCGATATCACAAGGACGAGATGCTACCTTGTCCTGTTAAAGGAGCTGGGTAAGTTACACAACTTGTTGAGCAGCCACCACGGGTCCCAAGGAAAAAGTGTCCAAGGACCTATGGGCAATATCCCGAAGGTAGAAGGAGGTGAAGGTGGTCTGGTTGGACCACACATCTGCCTTCAGCACCTGTGCAACTGACAAGCTCTTGCGGAATGCAAGGGTAGGACCAATACCTCTAACTTCGTGGGCTCTCAGACGAAAGGTACTGGTGTCAAAACTCCTTTCGGAGTCGTACGCTTTCCTGATTACCTCACGAAGCCAGAAAGTGTGTTCTTGGACAATTCTTTCTTGGTTACCCCGGTGCTAACGAAGAGGCGTCGACACTCAGGCCTAAGGTATCGAGTTCTCTTCAGATAGCGCCATTGCACTTTAACAGTGCAAAGTAGCATCTCTTTCGCATCATTACCTGTAAAGCCTTGTAGGGAGGGGATCGTGAAGGAATCGAACTTGACATCAAGGACCGAAGGGTTCTGCATCTTTGCTACGAAAACCGGAACGAAATCGTGCGTAACCGATCCCCATCCCCTTGAGTGTTTAACATTGAAGGAAAGACCATGAAGTTCCCCTACTCTCTTCGCCGATGCCAGGGCCGGCAGAAAGACGGTCTTGAGGGTCAGATCCCTGTCTGACGACTCCCGGAGAGGCTCGTAAGGTCTACGAGTCAAACTCCTTGAGACAAGAATCACGTCCCACTCAGGGGGCCTGAGTTCCCTGGGTGGGCAAGACCTCTCGAAGCTCCACATTAGGAGATATTTCCATGGAAGAGGAAATATTCACTCCTCGCAGCTTAAGGACTAAAGCCAGGGCGGGCTCTGTATCCTTTAACTGCGGATACACAGAGGAGCTTCTCTCGATGAAGAAAGACCAGGAAATCCGCTACCTGCTGAAGAGTGGCTCTGACCAGAGAGAGACCCTGTCTACGACACCAACCACAGAAGACGGACCACTTTCCCTGGTATACTGCTGCAGAGGACTGTCTGAGGTATCCAGCCATCTCTGCTGCTGCTGCTCGGCAAGAAAAGCCTCTCACTTGCAAAAGATGGTGGATAACCGCCAGCCGTGAAGACAGGGAATGTACTGCCTGGTGGTACCGTTCCAAGTGGTGTTGACACAGCAGGTTGTGCCATGGGGGAATCTACCAGAATCATCCGAAGATTACTGGTGAAAAGCACCCTGCTGATCACCTTGCGAATCAGATAGAACAGGGGAAAGGTGTACACTTCGAGGTTGTCCCAAGGGTGTTGGAATGCGTCCTCTGCAGCCGCCCTTGGGTCTGGCACAACAGAGAAGAAAACGTGAAGTTTTCTGTTGTGCTGGGTGACGAACAGATCCACTACTAGACGCCCCCACAGGTTGAACAGCCTTTCCGCCACATCTGGGTGTAGAGATCATTCTGTCCCAATCACCTGATTTTGGCGGCTGAGCTTGTCTGCCACTACATTCCTCTTGACTGGAATGTACCTGGCTGACAGCTCTACCGAATGAGCTACTGCCCACTCGTGAACCTGCATTGTCAATTGGTGTAACGTGAGGGACACTAGGCCCCTGTTTGTTGATGTATGCCACTACCGTGGTGTTGTCGCTCATCAGCACCATCGAGTGTCCCATAACCCGTTCCCGGAATTCTTGGAGCGCGAGAAACGCTGCCTTGAGTTCCAGAACATTGATGTGAAGGTGCCTGTCGTCTCGGTTCCACACTCTCAAATCCAGCAACTCTTCCAGGTGTGCATCCCAAACCCTCGGTCGATGCGTCTGAGAACAGCAGCATCTCCGGAGGGGGAGTGCGTTGAGGTTCCCGTCGTCCAGCCACCAGGCTAGGTCCTGCCTCACCTCCTCCGTGATAAGAACGGGGAGGTATGGCAGCTCTCTTGCCTGTGACCAACACTCCTTTAGCCTCCACTGAAGAGACCGCAGGTGAAGATTCCCGTGAGGGACTAGCTTCTCTAGAGACGACAGGTGACCGATCACGACCTGCCACTGCTGAGCTGACTGCTCCTGTTGAGACAGGAACCGTCTGGCTGCCTCCCTGAACCTGCTGATCCACGAGTCTGCGGGGAAGGCTTGCCCTGCTACCAAGTCGATCAGCATGCCCAGGTACTTCATCCTGTGCTTGGGCTCGAGATCTGACTTCTCGAAGTTCACCACAATCCCCAGGTCGCAGCAGAATTCGAGGAGTTGATCCCTGTCCTGCAGCAACTGCGAGCGGGAGCTCGCCAGGACCAGCCAATCGTCGAGATACCTCAAAAGACGTATCCTGACCGAATGGGCCCAAGCCGACACCAGAGTGAACACTCGCGTGAACACCTGTGGGGCGGTTTCTTGAGAGACCGAAGCAAAGTGCCCTGAATTGGTACACCGTCCCGTCGAGGATGAAACGGAGGTACATTCTGGAGGACTTGGGGATGGGTATCTGGAAATACGCATCCTTCAGGTCCACAGAAAGCATGAAGTCGTTCTCCCTGATGGAGTCAAGCACGGAGTGTGCCATTTCCATTGTGAACCGAGTCTGGCAAACGAATCAGTTCAAGGGAGAGAGATCTATCACCGGGCGCCAGCCCCCCGATGACTTTTCCACCAGGAAAAGTCGGCTGTAGAAGCCCGGCGACTGATCCTGCATGATCTCCACAGCTCACTTGCTCAGCATGGCTTCTATTTCTTGCCGAAACGCCACGTCCCTGGTCGAACCGAGAACGTACGTCTGCAGATGGACCAGGTGTGAAGTGAGGGGTGGCCGCGACTTGAAGGGTAGTAAATATCCCTCCCGAAGGACATCCACTATCCAGGTCTCTGCTCCGTAGCGTTGCCAAGTTGCCCAATGGCTCGCCAGGCAACCCCCCCAACTTCCGGCAGCAGGTGAGGGGGAACGCCGTCCCAAGCGTTTCCCCTTCTTCGACTTCTTCTCCCCGGATCTTCCTCGGGAGAAGGAGGTCTGGGAGGAGGGCTGACGGTCATTCCTTACCGAAGAAAACGAAGGCTGGGTCTTTCCTCTCGGCCTTGACAAGGAAGATGTCTTGGCTGCAGAGGAAGAGCTAGCCGAGCTCTGAGGCTTGGCTGCAGTGACTCAAGGCTGCCCAGAAGCCTTCGAGACTGCCTGGTGTACTAGGCGGTCACTGTCCTCAGTGCGCCGCTGTTCCACCGCAGCGTCCACCATCTCTCTAGGGAAGAGAGAGGCGGAACCCAGCAACGGACCGTTCCTCAGACCCAGCGCTGCCTCATGCCCAAGCGAGGACTGCGTCCCGGCGTCTCAGGACCATGTTGGCCCACAGGTTGGCCGTCTAGTGGGTGAGGTAGGAGATAGCCCTACCCCCAGACTGACACAGTCTCCCGAGCGCCGGGTCCCCTTCGGGAGTGATGTGTCCCGAGGAGGCCGCGACTCTGTACACTGTGAGGGACCATAGATCCGGCCAGGAGACTGCTTGGATGGCAGTTGCTTCCAAGGCCTGTGCGAGAACCAGAGAATCGGACAGCAGGTGTTGAAGAGGCACACCCGGAGTTAGCCTGGCTATCTCCGGGTTAACCTGCTTGGGCGGCAGCGGGTCTTCCAATATCACGTAGAATTGCCGCTGTCGTGGTAGAGGAGGAGGAAGCAGCTTGGTCGACCTGTTGGACCTAAGCAATCCCTCCTGTCCAAAGACAAGAGAGTTCACCTGGCCAAACACACCGTCGGCCAAGGAGGACCAGGGCAGACCCACCGTCGTCCTGGGTTCCTTCTTAGGCCCCCAGAACGACTCCAGCGTGCACTTCGATAATTTTTAAAAACATCAATATGACAATTTGTCGAAAATTGCATTTTTCCTAACTATACAAAACCTGAGGTCCTTTAACAATAGGAAGTAGCCAGCGGCAGCTGGAACGGTCGTAAGCTTCGAACAAGGGGAGAACGTAGTTAACTGCTTGTCCGATCGTCGCGCGCGGCGGTAAACAAATCACTTTTGCTTTTGGCCCATGCAAAATACGCAGAGTGAGGGGTGGCATGAGGAGGGACTTTATGTTAAAGGACCTCAGGTTTGTATAGTTAGGAAAAATGCAATTTTCGACAAATTGTCATTTGTTCCGATACGTAATACAAACCCTCGGTCCTTTAACAATAGGAAGACTCACTTCTTGGTGGGAGGAATCTGAGTCTTTTTGATGAACAGACTGGTGTTCGTCCATCCCTGGAATGCCTCCCTGGTCGTAAGAGCGAGGGAGGGATCCAAGCCTCTGTCCGATTGATCGGGGTGTGCACCGCAGGATCAATGGTCAGACCTCTGGGCCGAGTACTAAGAGAGAGGCAAGCGTATCTCTTCGTACCAGCAATCAAGAACTTGTTCCTGTTTGCAAGAGGCAACATAAACGTATGGGTTGTCTCAAGCTGGCATCCACTTCCTCCCCGTTGTTGGAGGAAGTGGTGGAATACAACTCCTATCCCTAGTGAAAGGGATAGGATGGTGCTCTGTTGAGTAGCCTCATGCATCTTGTCCTTATCCAGCAGGTGACGACACCGTGTCCCTCTAACCACAGGTAGAGGGGAAGAAAAAGATGGGAAGAGGAGCCAGTCACACTCTCATTCACATCCATTGCTTACGGTCACACCAGGACTCGATGCTGTTCAGCCTGCGAGGGTCTGGGTTCGCTACGCAACGTGTTGAGCAGCCACCACGGGTCCCAAGGAAGAAAGATCAAGGACCTGTGGGCAATATCCCGAAGGTAGAAGGAAAGGGCATGTGGTCTGGTTGGACCAGACCCCTGCCTTCAGTACCTGCGCCAAGGAGAAGTTCTTGTGGACAAGGCAGCATCTCCTTCGCATGCGAAGGCGGTGAAGTCCATTAGGGAGGGGATTGTGAACGACTCGAACCAATCGTCAGGGACCGAAGGGTTTGAGTCTTCGCTACGAAATTCGGTACGAAAATCGAGCGTCACGGATCCCCCATCCCCTGGGTGCCTGACTTCGCAGGAGAAGTCATGCAGTTCCTCAGAGGAAAAGAAGGAAATAGTCGCATGACCTATCCCTCTTCTCTACTTCGGTGATGTCCAGTACCCATACTGGTCTGTCCGTTAGCAACGAAGTCTCTCGCATCCTCCTATCCCCATGCAGCGAAGTTCTCGGTAGTGGATAGGACACCGACACTCCATGGTGGGTGTCAATGGTATGGGTACTGTGACAAGCTATTAAAACGAAGTAAATGGTTGCTGTGTAACAACCGAACTAAGTCAACAGCGTAATTCGTAACTGACTCGGGCGCTCTGACAGCTGCCGACTGACTGCGTTCGGTAGGAGGCAAGTTGTCAAAGCATCCGAGTAAGTCACGTGACCTTCGCCTTTAAAGGGTTATGCCGAGAGACCAAACAAATGATGTATTTGTTTGTCACCAATGCCGGACAGCGAGGTGATGATTCTCTTAAGGCATGTACCCAACAGGCGAAAGTCAATTACCTTCTAGAGACCGAGGTCCCTGAAGGTAAAACATCTCATGTTTGTTGAATCTCAGCTAAGGAGAAACAACACTATGTATCATTGAAGACGAAGGTAGATATTGAATGCAACCTACGTCTTCACATATGAATCGAGAGAAGGATCTCAAGATTCATAACCTGTGCTTACAATTGACTGAAAACGCTAACCGCTATTTCATTGCTGTCCGGTGAGAAGTCGTAGTTGCAATGAAAGCGGGGCGTTCTTCGGTAATGAAAACACAGGTGAAAGCCGCCTGAAGAACTGCTTCTCATGGGCTGAACATTTGGAGGTAGAGCTGTCAGGTCGGAGAGTAGGCGATGTCTTCTGACACATCTTGTAATTCGGGTTGAACAATGAACAATTGTACACCTACGAATACGAGATATTTTGAAGACAAACTCAAGATGTCTGCAAATCATTCGCATTATCGCAGTGCGATGCAGCGGGAGGACTTGTACAGACTTCTGTTACCGTGCGGTAAACAGAAAGATGAAAGAGTCCAAGAGATATCTCTGTTGAAAAATTCTCGCAATGTCGAAGGCGATGGAATCTAGCGTCACCGCAGTAGATGGTCCTTCATTATTGCGAGAATCCCCGTTATCAGAGACCTAAGTCCATGATTGTTAGGCAGAGATACGGTTCGGTAGTCAATCAAGCAGGGAGAGAGAGACATACATGACCGTGAATCTCGGAGGCCCAGCGATACTGAGCTGCTATGAGGCAGTTCAATACGCAGTGGTTGAGCCTGCTGACTCGTCATCCTGAGTTGCCAGGGTAATCCATTATTCCACGAAGGAATGCGTTCTCGGCTAGAACTACCGAGCATAAAAAGATATGCTCGGGCAATTATATTTAGGCGAAACGAATTTCGGTAAATATAAAAGTTGAAATGGTGTTGTCGTGACAAAACCATAAGTATATAAAATTGAAACTGAAAACTCCTGGGAGGTTGCAGGCAACCCCGAGTTGCAGTTCAATTAGAATACTTCTCGTCTAAGTCGCAATTCGTAGAATAACTAGGATATGCGCCTACCCCTCGGACAATTCAACTGCTTAGCAGAATCATGTCGCGAGGTTAATATACGTAGTATATTTGTAGGATTCTGAACAACGATCTCCATCCTAAATTCTTTCCTTCAAGAAAACAAAATAAGGATTGGAGATCGACCACCTTCGTTCTCTATTAAGAGAGTGAAGGAGAAGTCTTCCTCGAAGGAAAGCTTCAATGGTGAACAGAATCTAAGACGATAGTTCAAGCCAAACTGGATATTCCCGTCCGATCTCCTCTATTCCAGGTTGGTCGCCTACTGTGAGATGGTTTCTTCAGCAGCAGTCTTCTTCACAATGCTAGAAATTCCAGGAATTCGAGCATAGGCGAGGTTCCCGATTATCGTGTAACAATCGGGGATTCTCGTCTCGCTCACTTTGGACCGTGGTCTCGCGTAAGTGTTTGAAGATCGTAAAAAACTCGAACACCTGAATGCGCTAGAAATTCCGTAGAATTCTAAAGCAGTCTGCGAAACCCCACCGAATTCGTCAAACGATATCGGCTGGTGGTCCTCTCGATTCCCGTAGAAATCGAGAATGGAGCAGGATTCCTCCTCAACCGCCGGGCTTACGTCAGGTAGGACCCGAAGGTCCCCCCGGTAGCGCAGTCCCGAACGAACGTGGGTCCGACAAAGAAATCCTCTGTATCCTTCCCCTTTCCCTTTCGTAGCCGTAAGGAGAGAGGGAATGGGGAAGGAATTGGATACTCGCTCGCCTTCCCAGTGGAACTAGCAGTTGGAGAAGAGTTAGGAAGTCAGCCATCGCCTTGCGGCGATGGCCTCTCAGAGTCTGGGAAAACGTATCGTCAGGAGAAAACGTTTTCCCGCGGCCGGGTTACGAACTCTCACTGTAGGTAAGGGTCTGCCGCCACTGTGAACGTCGTCTGGGTGGGGCTGATCGACACCTGACAGGAGAGAGCCGAACCGTCCTCCGACTCATTCCAGTCCTCGTCGAGGTCGAAACCTCTCAGGAGGACCGAAGGAGTATTTAAATACGGTGTCCGAAGACACGTAGAAAACGCCGCTGTCGCAGTAGAGAGGTGGAAGTAGCTTGATCGACCGGCCAGAACTGAGAGAGCCTTCCTTCTTGTCCGGAGACGAGAGACACTGGTTCGAGACAGAAATCGGCAAGCTCCGATCGCGGCAGACCCACCGTCGGTTTGGGTTCCCTCTCGGGCCCCAAAACGACTCGAGCAGAGACGTGGGCTCTGCTGGTGGGAGCGGCAATCCTTCGCAGGGTCATTATGCTGACGAATCAGCTTAATGACTTCTGCAAATTCCTCTGTATCTCGGGAGTAACCACGTCTTGCGGAGTAGTACCGTCCAGTCCCTCCAACAAGAATAGATCCCTAGATACTTCTCCTTCAGAAGGAGGAAGAGCGGCAGACCCCTGACGGTCGCCTCCAGCTAATTGCGCGTATGTCCTGGTCGGTCCTAGAACCGTGCCTGGTCCATACGGCGTCATAGCGGCGGTCGCGAGCGGCGCACCTCTCGCGATCACTCATAGGTACCTCGACTCCTCCCGGCGTAGCCCTAGGAGGTTGAAAGGTACAGGAGAGGCAGACCTGACGCTCCCCCCTAGCTCGCTGGCAGGACCAGCGTGCTTGGAGGGCTGCTGCTGATCGTCAACCCGCGGTGGCGATCGAGCAGCATGCCTAGCCTTGCCGCTCGCCTGAGGCGAGAGGCTTGGCTGAGAACGTCGACGCTGATCTCTAGCGTCAGGCGAGCTGTTGCTGGTTACCGTCTCCGCCCGGTCCCGATGGGAGCGGCGTCAGGTGACCTGCTAGGCTCGCTGTCACGGTGAGACCGGCGAGCGTCCTCTCGGCGCGTCGAGCCGCTGGTACCAGCCGTGGCTGGTACCGACGGCCGCGGGGACCCCTTCCTCGCCTCAACCCGTTATAGGGAGAGGCAGACCTGACGCTCCCCTCTCGCTCGCTGGCAGGACCAGCGTGCGTGGAGGGCTGCTGCTGATCGTCAACCCGCGGTGACGGTCGAGCAGCAGGCCTAGCCTTACCGCTCGCCTGGGGCGATTGGCTCGGCTGAGAACGTCGAGACCGATCTCTAGCGTCAGGCGAGCTGCCGCTGGTCACCGTCTCCGCCCGGTCCCATCGGGAGCGGCGGACGGGTGACCTGCTAGGCTCTGTAGCGCGTCGAGACCGGCCAGCGTCCTCTCGGCGTCACGTTAGCCCGAGCAGCCAGTTGATCGCTGCGAGAGCGTCCACTGGCCTGGCGAGATTTGTGTGTGCACGACTCTCGCCAGTCTTCTGCTCCGCGCCGCTGTCCTGACGGCGAGCGAGCTCGGGCGTCAAAACTTTGGCTGGACGGTCTTCTTGGAAGAGCGTCCACTCGGTGCTTCTCGCGAACGAGAAGCGGCCGAGACGGAACCTGGTTTAGCGGCAGACCCGCTAGCACCAGGTGAGGACGCACCAGCCGAGGCTGGTGCCCTCTGGTCCCCATCGACTTCTTCTTTGCAGAAGAAGCGACGGGCCCCGTTCCCGAAGGAACAGGAGGACCAGCAGAAGAGCTCCCCAGCTCGCCTGAGCGAGCCGGGCCCTTAGAAGATCCCGAAGGAGTCTTCTTAGGGGGGAAGGAGGCAACCTTCTTCTTCTTCGGCTGTTTGGCCTTAGAAGTCGAAGGGGAAGGAGAGGCAGCGGACGACGAAGAAGACGACGAAGACGACGACGACACCTTCTTCCTCTTCTTCTTCTTCTTCGCCAGGCTCCGCAGGACAGGCGTCAGGTCTTCCATCCAGGAGGGAGCCGGGGCAGTTGCCGAAGCAACAGGGCCCGACTGCACCTGTCCGGAAAGACCTGAGACTGTGACAGCATCACCAACAGCAGGAACAACAGGAACAGGTCCAGGAACAGCAGGAACATCTGAAAGTGAATGAGCAGCAGGCACCTGATCTGAAAGGGAATGAGCGGCTGGGACAGCAACAGGTACGGCAGGCACGGCAGATACCACAGGAGAGACAGGCGTCCTGTCGGCCGCTACCGTCATCCTCGGCACTGGCGGCAGGTCCAGGGGGGTACTCTTTGGGCAGCGGCAGTCCGGGGTCGGCAATACAAAGAACCCAGTGGCGGTGGCACCGTCCTGATTGGCACGGCAGGAATTGGTTCTGGATTGCAGCCGTGGGTGTTACCGACATGACATGTGGTGTGTACACCAGGTGCGGTGACATCTCATATGCTGGTGTCGAGATTGTGGTTGTTGTAGTGGTTACCGTATCATGAGTGACCACTGCCGACCCCGCCAACCGCTGAATCAACCCCTGCAGTCCCAGCGACTCCCACACCTGTTCCAGGTCGTCCTCGCTGATGGCAACCTGCGGAAGCAACAGTCGGGTTAGTTAGAGGGGCTTCCTCGCGCCTGGGGGGAGAGAACCCCACCCAGAGCGGACGGAAGACCCCGAGTACAACTGGACGTCCGTTACCAAAGGAGTCACTGGACTTTCCGATGACTTCTTGTGCCTCGTACAGCACCCACTGCGCCTCTGACGAATGCATACACGTTACACAGGGCTCGTTGCGGGAGCACTCTCGCCCCGACAACGAGTACAACCTCGTGAGGATCTACATCTACATCCAAGGTCGTCTCCCACGGATGTAGCACCTGCGGTAACATAGATAGATTAGTAAGAGGGGTTCCCTCACGCCCGGGGGGAAGACATGCCCCATCCGAACGCAAGGAAGACCCCAAATACAAAATACAATGAAGAAGCTGAGCGGGGGGCAGGAAGGAAGACGAAGAATCGGCTACCAAGGGAGTCGCGGGAGCTTTCCGACGACTTCCTGGCAGACCTTCGCTTCCCCACCCCCGCACAGCAGTGCAAAGTAATATGAAAATGAAACAGAAATACTGCCCTTGCGATTCACTTCATAGAACTTAAAGGAGAAAGATCAATTCCCGGGTAAGAACGGAAACTTGATCCAATAATAGATGCTATCATAAATATATATGAAAATGAAACAGAATACTGCACTTGCGATTTCATTTACATAAAAATCGTAAAGGATCAATTCCCGGGTAAGAACGAAAATTGATCCAGATTTAAATTCAGCAATCAATAATTGCGAATCCACTTTCATTGCATTCTAATTATACAAACTTAAAAGTTCGTGCCGAGCGCAATCACACTCTCGGTAACGAACGCACAGGGCAAAAAATATATAAGAAAAAATACTTACATTTTTCAATTACACCCTTCGCCCAAATACATGACTCGGCGCGAGCGTGCCCGTCCTCGGCACCGAGACATAACTCAAGGGTTCATAATTAAGTATGAAAATGAAAACAGTGTACTTACAGTTTCATTTCAAGTCAAACAAACCATTAGTAGAAAACACAATATAAACAAAGCATACGACGATGAAGCGGGCAGAGAGCGATGACGAACACGTCCTTCACACCCGCGGCCGAAAGCAAAAGTGTTTGTTTACCGTCCGCGCGCGACGATCGGACAAGCAGTTAACTACCGTTCTCCCCTTGTTCGAAGCTTACGACCGTTCCAGCTGCCGCTGGCTACTTCCTATTGTTAAAGGACCGAGGGTTTGTATTACGTATCGGAACAAATCTAATATATTTATGATGATTAATTTAAAAATATTAGTTATTGAAAAAGTAACGCGATTCTGATTCAAATTTAAGTAATTATTTTTTGGAACTAGAACGTTCGTTTAAGTCCTGTATTATGACGTCACGACATCTTGGCTTTTGTACCTATTGTAAATAATTGCTTTAATCAAATTTCTTGCAGAACAGTTTACCAGTTATTCATGCAGATTATCAGCTATTCAAAATGTAATGTGCATATATATCTTTATTATTTACTTTATGGATATATGAAGATGTTTTACTGCCGGATTATCGCCGTAGAGTGACGCAAATCGTTTTTCGTCCCTGGGCCTCTGTTTTCGCACCATAAGAAATTATGGGGCCGAATTTACAATGACCAGAAAGTCGTTAAAAGAGGAAAGTTAGCAATGAGGGGCATACGTTTTGACTGAGAAAAATACAAATTTATTCAATAGCTAGCTTGTAAAAAATACTTGATTACAAAAAAACTTGATTGACAACTAAGCAGCATACCTACTATGGGTTTCAGCGACAGTGCAAGCACGTTTTTGGGCAATACCTATTTCTGTAACGAACACTCGTATCAGAACGAGATTTTACTATAGTGCATTACACCCAGTGCCGTAATTTATAAGGGTATCGTGAATCACTAATCGTAAAGAATAACGACACTTGTCCTTGTACCAAGAGACAAAAACTCCATTATCCAGAAATGGATACGAACACGCGTAAAAAGCTCCACCTACCCTCTCCCCCCCCCCCCCCCCTCACCGCCACCCCCCTGTCCTTCTTCCTTCGCCTTCCTTTCTCTCTCTCTCTCTCTCTCTCTCTCTGTTGCCATTCGGTATGTGTTCACCCTCCAAACTGTGTATAAGAATACACACAAAACATTGAAATTGGTGAAATTCGGCTATGTATTGGAAGTATATATACATAAATACTAAAGCAATTTTACCATTATTGCATTACTATGACAACTAGAATTCATGGAAACAGTTTATAATAATGGATTGGCGTATGTGTGAAGCCTCCACTAATGTGGCAACGATGATTTTGCCATTCTTAGCATGCAAACATTAAAAGTTACATTTATTTCTGGCATACGGTTATTAAAGAAATTCAAAATACTAATATAGACTTAAATCAGTGAAAAGTGCTAGCAAAAACAAAAAAGCAAAAAAATATATATATATATATAATCCACTTATCCGTAGTCGTTCCTCTATGGTTTTCGGCAGCCAGATGTACGAAAAGGTTAGAAACATTGGATTGTAGTATATACTTTAGAAATAACTGTAATTTTTCGGGGGTAATTTGGTTGCAAAAAAAGGGATAAATATAACATGAAATAAATGTTTTTTAATAACAAAAGTAAAGTGAACTAAATAAACGAGTAAAGTAAACAATTTAGGGAATAAAACTTTGCAGTTTCGTCGTCTGCTGTCCGTGACTGTGTTTGTGGCGCGCGCGCTTAGGAACCAGGAACAGCAACTTGTTTAAAGTGCAATGTGGAGTGAATTGAGACCAAAATGTGTATAATAACAATCAAATAAGCACTGTGGAGTTTCAGTTGTGATGGCAGTAAGGATAAAAACCACCAATTACAAGGTAAAAATGAATTCAGTTCAAACCATGACCCCAGGAATAACAAGTTTCATACTTTCAGTAATATAAGAAACAAAATGTTGTTTTATTGTGCTGATTACAACTGCAATCTTGAGTAAGATCAATAAACGTTACATATATATGCTAACATTGTTCAAATGAGTGCTGGGAAGGCTGGGAAAGATGGTTGTCATCACTGATCAGAACCTGTACATCCACACGGTAGCCGCCATATTGGATTTCAAAACAGCCTTGAAAACATATTTTACAAAGAGCGTCACATGCTTATTATAGTTCGTATGGGGCTTTCATATATCACATTATGTTGACGAAACTTCAATCTTTTGAATGGTATGCTTGGAGTTGTAATTGTATTCTTGTTTCACCATTTAAATATCGAGGTGAATAAGACCTGTCCACCGTGATAAGGGTTTGTAGTCGCTGTGTTTTTTCCCCAAGTAACTTTTTTGGAGGGTGGCATGCCGTGATCGTCGGTGAGTTGGGCCAGGCCATGCGGTTGTTTACCCTACTTCGAAAGGAGGGTAGGGGTCTCGAGCTGCACCTCTCACCACCAACCACCCATGACTGATGACCATCTTCGGTGTCAGGACATGTTAAAGTACTTTTTCGGAGGGTGGCCAAAAACGCGGTAGTCAGTGGCTCGGCTAGTCCAGTCGATTGTTTACCCTAGTTAACTCCACTGTCCAACAGGCCACAATACGACTTTGTTATGCTATCATGACATGAAATTAAAACACACTATCCTGGACAAGCTTTATCCAAATTATCTCAATTTTCAATATCCGTTACCAAATTAGCATTCAAATAATCAGTGACCAAAATACAAAAAGAATCAGTGTACTCCTATCGGCCCTGCCATATGTTACTTACCACTTCATCTTTATCTGCACTGTCGACGTCTTCCGCCGTCAAATTCCTTTTTGGTGGCATTTTGATTCTACGGTGCTTTTTGGACGTCTTAGTAAAGCCGGAGTGAAAGTTAGCAACTTATAATCACTGTCAGCATCAGCAATCAACTTTACGAGACCACATCTGTCACGCACTGCCAGCCATCTTTGTTTACATCGGTGAATGTGTAAAATGTAAATAAAAGCAAATGACTCTCGTACACTTGACAGAAGATTGTTTTACTTTAAAGGCTTCGAAAGGCTTGTAAAAGTAATACCGTTAAATTATAATGATTTGTCATAATACAGGCAAATATATGAAACAAAATTTTGCTTACTGGAAAATCTGTAAATAAGCTTTAATTATGTCTGTTTTTATTTATTTATTTTGTTCATAAGTTATCGTACTCTTCGTTCACTTTTACGAGACACCTTAACCTCGCTAAAAATGTCTTAGGTTATTACAAAATAGAATCAACAGCATTGAGCTACTGAAGTCAGAAGATGAAAAAGTTATTGAACACTACGGCTTTCTAATGAGTGACTTGCGGTTATCGAAGGATGGCTATTTTTATATTATGATGACTAAGGCAGTTGGTTGCCCTTGACCAACTCAGAAATCTAAATCAAGAACTCATCTTTTGTTTTCACCATCATGAGTAAAGTTTCGAATATGGAAGTTATAGTGAGCATTATTTTAAGAGCAAATTGTGACCCAGAAAAACTTATAAGCTACATATCACCCAGGTTTGCGTAATCTACTAGTATTGTAAAATGCATATAGGCTTTGGATACAGTATTATGTATAGTACCGTAAAGGAGGTTACAGACGATCATTATGACTGTCAGTAAAAATACTGACAATACTCTTTTGGTGTGAACTACTGTCAGTACACCGAACACGCGTCCATTATTGAATACTGATTGAGCCGTCAGTAATTCAGTGTAGCTACCAGCGTCGAATGGTCGAGCCCTTGACTTTCAAGTGACACGTGAAACAGGAGAAAGCATCAGTTGCAATTATTGGTAAGCGTAATACTTTTACGCGTATGTGTGTGGTGTGTGATTGATATATATATATATATATATATATATATATATATATATATATATATATATATATATATCTATCATAAAATCATTAAAATTCTTTAACTAACTTAGTTATTGCAAATGTAGTCAATTCATTGTTATGGAGTAAAATGTATAAGTTAAACAATACATACAATTACCTCTACTGTTGTTTCAGTTGAATTTCTTGTCTGCACAGGGTCCGTCCAGATTTTTCAAGAATAAAAAGCTAATAAAAAACCTATATATGTCATCGGTGCTAGCACTACTCGTTTTAGAGTCGTTGATTTTTTCAACTTCTTCCGAAAGTTGCTTCTTAATGTATTTATCTTTTTTACATCCTCTACAGTTGTGTCAGCTTTGACTGAATTATATACCTCCAATAACTTCTCATATGCAGCCATTTTCTTGTTCTTCATATAATTTTCGCTTCGAACATCTCATAACTCCGGTAATCCTTAGAAAGCTGAAATAAATTCCCGAAGGAGTAGTTTCCCTTGCTGGTCAGACATTGTGCCTCTTCCGATTTCTGATAATACTGACGATACTGACAGTCCAGTGAACAAACTACCATTAATTTAAGGCCCCACCCACATACTGATAGCTGAAATTGGATTTCAGGGACCACCATTTTCAGGTACTGACACTAAGCCCGTATGATGGACACACCGACAGTAATAATGACAGTACCGGGAATACTGTCAGTAATATTGATCGTCTGTTTAGCCCTTAAGGTTGAAGTTTCGTGTGGAGAGCATTTCAGTAAAGCTCAGTGAGTTAGATTAAAATTTAACTATATCTTAGTTTTACCTGACCACTAAACTGATTACATGGCTATATTATGGAGGAGTTATGGAGTTCCATTTGACAACGGCTGTGTGTGTGTGTGTGTGTGTGTGTGTGTGAGAGAGAGAGAGTTGAGAGAGAGAGAGAGAGAGGGTATAATTGCTGTATGGATAGTTAGCGACTGAATTGGCTGTTGGTGAGTTCTTGGTTGTCTGCTGGTGCTGTTGGAGTTTAGAGTTCTGTGTTTTGAGTTAGTTTTTGGTCAGTCTTTGGTGACAGCTGGTGATAGTAGTGTCAGCAGCAGTCTTGAAGGAATTGAAAGCCAGTTGAGTCGTGTTATTGATTTGTTGTTTGTTTTGTTTAGTTTGATATTGTTGCTTAAGAGTTGTTGTGCCTGTACTGTTAGATTTGTTGTACTATAAGGATTTTGTTGAGTTATATGTGATCCTGTTGAATTAGTGTGATTGTTATAGTTGAGGGTGTTTTTTTTGGGGGCTGTTGTAGTTTCTTGGTGTGGTTGTGAGTTGTTGAGGGCTGTTATTGGTGAGCTGTTGTGATTCCTTGGTGTTGTTAGTGTGTGTGTGTGTGTATTGCTTTTTTGTGTTGTTTTTATGTGTTAGTGATTGTTTGCGCAGTGGTCATTGTTGTGGTTGTGTTCCTTGTTTGTTGAGTTCCTTGTTGTTTGCTGTGTTGTTGAGTTGTGGTTGTGTTCCTTGTTTGTTGCTGTGTTGTTGAGTTCTGGTCCTTGGGTGTTGTGTTATTGGGCTGTGGTGTTGTGGTTCTTGGTTGTCTTTGTTGTTATTGGTGTCTCAGTGACCTCGACCAGTGGACAGCACAGCATAGCCTAGAGTACCTGGATTGGTAAGTACATGTGTTTTTGAGTGTGTTTTTGTTTTTGTGTAGGTATAGGTCAATTGTCCTGCGAGTATTCAGTAGTGAAAGAGGAAAGTTTCGTAGCTGGATTGATTTAAGTTTATGTGGGGAATTGCTTGATTGCTTTTAAGCTTGTAATCCCGCACATTATTTTTTGGCGCCCCGAACAGGGACTGTTGGTGTGGCAGCTGACAGACGATTGGGGTATTGAGTTGTGTGATTGGTAGAGAAAGTGAGGGGAGGGTTTGGAAGGGAGATAGAAGAGTGAGGGGAATTGAGGTTGGCAAGGGGAAGCTAAGGAAAAGGTTGGAAGTGGAGAATGAGGGAGCTGAAGGAGGAATTGCGGTTGGCAAGGGAAAAGCTTAAGGAAAGGTTGGAAAGTGGAGAATGGAATAGGAGCGGAAGAGCGAGTTAAGAGAAAATGCGTTGGAAATGCTAAGGAAAGTGCGAAAGTGGAAATGAGAAGAAAGGAGAGCGGAAGCGCAGAATGGTTGGAAAAATGGACGAAAAATTCGGGGTTAATGATGAATGCAGTGCAAGAGATGATGCAGGAAATGATGAATGGAGAGGGAGCTATAGGAGGTAGGCCTTACTGGGTCTTGTGACGCCAGGAGTGGTAAGAAAGTGAAAGAGCGAGTGGATGCGAGTACGAGTGATGAAGGTGATTTGGTTGTGATAGGCAAGAGAAAGAAGGGGAAGACACAGGATAAGGATAACCAGAGGACAAGAATAAGAGGGGGCTGAGGAAAAGAAGAAGACTAAGGGAAAGAAGGTTGGTAAGGGTGATGGACAGGATGAGACTAGGACTGAATACATTGGGGAAAGGGCGGGCTGAGAGTGATTTAGATGGGGTAGTGAGTTGAAACGCTAGTAGAAAGAAGAAGAGTGTAGTCAAGAGTATGGACGTGAGTATGGAAGTGAATTCGCTGTATTCAGAAGAGGGAAAGAAAAGTCAGAATGGAAGTAGCGAAAGTGAGATGAAAGTGAGCAGGAAGTATGAAAGGCTGTGCATATGAGAGAGGTACCCAGACACAATACGAGGAATATGGTAGTTAGGGACATAGGGGACTTTTTTTAAGGAATATGAGAAGTATATTGTGAGGCTAAGTATGGGGATAACAAGTGAGTCTGGGCAAGAGAGTTAGGTAACTTTTTGACGGGATTTTTTTCTGAGTATGTATGGAGTAATGGTGAGTGTAGGGAATGTGCCGTATGAGAGTGTGAAAGCTAGGATTGTAGAACAGGCAAAGAGGATAAAGATTAGTGTTATTATAGAAGAAAGCAAGATTTTGAAGAGCCAAGAATGAATGTCGTTGTCAATGTATGTCTGTAGGTTAGAAACATTAGCCAGGAAAAAGTTTGGGACGAAGGATAAATGAGTGTAAGGAGTTAGTGCGAAAGTTGTTGGCGACTGTACCAGAGAGTGTATATGAGTTTTATAAATCTGAAACGTAAGGAGAAAATGCGATGGACGAATGAAAGGTTGACGTGGAACAACATTTTTTAATACAGCAAAATTCACTAGTCTGCACGACTATAAAGGATGATACACGGAGTCCGTTGTCCTCCTTTGACTTCTAGCGATCATAAGTGTAAACATCTAATTGGTGAGCAGTCCTGTCTCGAGTACGAGAGTGAATCGTGTGTGCGGATTGTGAGTTGCTGGTGACCATGCTATGAGTAACGTAAGTAATTGTAGAATATTTGTTGCATTGGCAATCGTACATCGTTCTAGAGTATCGTAGTTCCTAGCTGGACGATTGGTTTTCGCGCTCGGCTACCAATCCGGTGGTCCGAAGTTCGAATCCCGGCTCGGCCAACGCGGAATCAGAGGAATTTATTTCTGGTGATAGAAATTCATTTCTTGAATAAGTGTGGTTCGGATCCCACAATGAGCTGTAGGTCTCGTTGCTAGGTGACCAATTGGTTCCTAGCCACGTAAAAATATCTAATCCTTGGGGCCAGCCCTAGGAGAGCAACAGTTAATCAGCTCAGTGGTCTGGTAAAACTAAGATATACATAACATCTAGAGTATTGTTTCGAGTTAATCATGTGTCAAATTGCTAGTGCAAGGTATTAAATTCCCGAGGATAAACTTTTCATTTTTTAATCTCTCTGAAGTAGTCACGTGTTCGTGTTCTGATGGAGTTTGATTTCAGCTGAACTTGTTTAGAGTTTATTTTTTATTTTTGTAATAAAAAGTGTTAAAACTCCGTATTTCTATTATCATACAGTTGTCCTTGAGTACGAGCTGGTATCTGTGCCCCTAAGGACGAATTTATCGGCCATAACATCAGGCCTAGAACACTATAACTAAAGTGGTGTGATAATTCCCCACAATTATTATTATTTATTATTATTATTATTATTATTATTATTATTATTATTATTATTATTATTATTATTATTATTATTATTATTATTATTATTATTATTATTATAGTCAGCTGCAACAGAATTCTGTATTTGTATAATAGACAATGTACTTATATGGTCACTAATTGAAAAAGGATTGTTATTATTGTCAGCATTGTTTGGGAATAACTGTTCATTATTATATTGCTTTTATGTGCTCTATCTTAAAATTTTGTGCACTGTGCCTACTTTATCTATCTCTGGGCATGGCTCCGAGCTGAAATAAAGGATGCTATTGTTATTAGTTTCAAAAGAACCAGTTGTGCGAGACCCTAGGGGACTGTGGGACTTCTGAAAGTATAGTTTGCTTCCTGTAGACTACTATTATTTTACGAAATACAATCTTTAGTCAGCTTAGTAACAGATGCGTTCAAATTGGTTTCATCTGGTAGAAATTTACTTCACGTGCTAAAGATCTCTCGCTTTTTTCTTTGTTGCTATGTTAAAGCACTCATTTCTTTCTCCCACGCTCTCTGTTTCTATGTAGTAAATTCTCTCTCTCTCTCTCTGTGTCTCTGTCTATGCGTCTGTCTCTCAAAGCTAAGTTGCATTCAGTGGCTGCCTGCTGCGTGTTGAGGAACGTTTTGGGTTACACAGTCCTGGTGGCGTGTAACCTCCTCCTGGTCAAAGGAGCGCGGGTGGGTGGGCGCTGCAACCTCATCTGGAGATAGTAGTGCAGTTGTTTGGCCTCGAATCTCGTTTACCAACTGGATCATTCATGATGGGTCTGCCCCCTTCTCTTTCCACTCCCCATCTACATCCCGACAGCAGGAGACTTCAGAAAATGCAGGACGCGTTTTTCGTAATTTATTCGTCGAGGAAAAAGTCCCTCATCTATTCTTCCCTTTTTTACTAATTTATTTATTTATCATCATTCTATTTATTTAAAGGATAAGATCAGTTATTCTTTTGTATTTTTATTTCTTTGTATACAAATTTCCAGCTCACTCTACGGAATCTTGCCAAACACACTTTTAATTGATCTCAAAAATCGGCCCATCCCATGAAGATTGTTATGAATTTTAATAATGATTATATTAATATACTAATGACGCCCAACAAAGCCAGTGCACTAAAGCGTTGTCTCTGCTCAGTGCAACTTTGCCACAACCCAGATATCGTGATAATCAGTTGACCGCTGGAATTTTGTTTTTTCTTTATGTTCGGGCTAAGTGACAGATGAGAGGACACGAAGAAAGTATTAATGCAAACTTACCTCCATTCTGTCCTCTGCCACCTGCGCCGTTCTTCTTCTTTTTATCTGGTGATGGCGCTATCGAAGTTCACCCACAGAATTTCCCTATACAAAAGTACTACATTTCCATCTCCAGAGTCTAATTCAGACTTTGGCAGAATGAGGTGCAGTTGACCATGACACTTGTGACGTCCGTTTATGATACAGAATGTATTAATGCAAAAAAACCTGCACTAAATCTCTCTTTACTGTGGTTGGAATGATGGACTAATCTTTCATCAAATCAATCAGTGAACACCCACTACCGAATCTAGTCCTACATTTGCAGTTTATATATTATATATATATATATATATATATATATATATATATATTTATATAATAAAAAAACGAGAACGGGCCGAGGTCTTTCGGTCTTACTGACCCCATACTATAGTTCTCGTTTTTTTATTTTCTTCCGTGGCATTACCTTTATTTATAAATAACATCACGTTTTATATATTTCGTGATCACTGAAACCTTTATTAATAATAAAAGAAAACCGCGTTGATGAAAACAAGATATACTGTAGTCTTTGTATGATTTGTCAAGGCAAAGCAAAACTGAACCTTCAGTTTTATGCAGCAGATACATTTCTAGACCCCTGAAACAATTGGTACAATTGCGTCGTCCACAGAAATTTCCCAGTCTCACTAACAATATAAAATGATTGTCTGTGATCACAAAATCCAAAACAGTATGCAATCGGTATATATTTTTCAACAATCAGAAACAACAGGCGATCGTTGTATATTTTCTTCCCACTCAAAGATATCACTATCTTTGTATATTTATCCAAACGCAGCCAACCAAGAAGCACCGTCTATTTTCCCACGCAGCAAAGAGACGTCAAGTGTTACCCTGAACGAAACAGACTGTCGTCGTTGTACCCAGGCGTGCCAGTGCCCTTCTACCCTACGCTCTCGTTGGCGTCTCTCCAGATACGTTATCTGAATAGTGCCAAACACACACCGTCACAGCTACACATATTAAGTGGTTACGTAAATGAGAACACAGAGTGGTGAGTCTTAAAAAAAATGGTGAACAGACCCGTCTGTCAGATGTGGTTGGTTTAGGCTGTGTAAAGGCATAGGGCTCCAGAGGTTACAGTCTTTGCTGTTAATATTATTATGACTATACCATTATTATGCAACACTTGCTGTGCGGCACGGCGTCAACGTCTCCTTTTGATGAGCTGCCGCGTTTATCGTTCATTTGTTTTGGCCTTCTCGTCCCCGCACGTGATCTCTCGCATTCGCTCTCGCGTAGTCTTTACCTATGAATATTTCTTGTGGTCCAAATCAGTCGGTACTCGCTCTTTTTCTCCTTACCCTAACTTCTCTAGTGTCTTGGATTTTCTTTATTTGTGAATGTTTTGCTTTTTTCTCTCTCTGTCTAATTAGAGGGTTGAAGTACAGAGTAGATCTTCAAAATCACAATATCCGTGAGCATTTACTCTTCCATGTGAATATTTAGGTTTTTGAAATAGTTAAATTTATGTCGATATCTGAAAATATCCGTTCCAATAAAAGAATACTTTTCCTCCTTATTTGAGTGATTATGTTCGTCTTGAGGACACTCATCGTGTTGGCGGGAAAACCATTTAACAAATCAACAGACTGCCTAGTCATCGAGATGGAGATTCATCGTTGGCGTTCCAGGAAAACATGGCAGGCTTTCCGTAGTTGATAGTTGAAATCCGTGAAGAAAGAGTTATGTGGGTATAAGTTAACCCTAGGTAGGAAACCCTACTAGCATGGAACTCTGTTGGTAACCCTTCATCCGTATGGAATCATTGTAGGAAAAAATAAAAAAAATATGCAAACATGCTTAATTATACCAAAAACTTACAAAAGTAGAAAATACGTATTCTTGAACAAATATGACCTATATTTATGACGATTAAACGAAATAGAATTTACCTTTGACATATTAGAAAAAACTTGAAATAAAAATAATCTTACTAATACAGGTACTGGAATGAAAGAAAAAACACGTCATTGAGCAAAATATTATTCTAATATATAAACTAGGGTCTTATAAGAATCTCACAGGCAACCTGGGAACTACATAAAACATCGGTCCTGGAATAAATAAAATCGGACATATTTTATTATTCACATTTCAGCAGCAAAATCACGAGTTTTCAGCTATAATGATATATTCTGGTGAATATACAGCTTGTAGATGCATTAAAACTTTTTTTTCTTTCAAATAACTTTGTTTCTAGTATACTGTAGATGTTTGAATCCAATATAAAACAAATATCTCGAATCTCCTCATTTATTAGCGTGACATTCCTTGCAAACCACACTGTAGTGTCGGAGAAAGTAAGTCCTGGACATGTAAGTCATGTTTCACTGTGTACAAGATCATAACAAGGCTGTTGCACCCTCAAAACATTGTATTTGTTACTTACAAGAGGTATAATGGCCTTTTCTGTTAGAATATTTTTTCACCATTTACTCTCAGAAACGCTGTGCCATTTGGATACACACCAAGAGTGGATGAAGAGGAGCAGCAAATTACACACTTGACATTATCAACATGTGCTGAACTTCGCTCCAAACCACCAACTGAATCCAGTGAGTATAAATTGTAGGAAATATTTGGCGGGAAATACAAAAGTTACTGGGGAGCTGTGGCACAGGGATTCCTCTCTAGGGTTAAGTAAAACAAACTAATAGGTATAGAATTTAAAAAGGGTAGGCCTAACAGTCCATGTAAAAAGGTGTCACTTAGATGAATTTTAACTTTTTGAGTGAGTGTGTGTGATATGGATGAACATATTTAATTGATATATTCAATATTCAATGTTGTGGTTTGTTGCAGCAAAGCTGAGCAAACAAATACATCCGGTTAGAGCAAAAGACTAGGAATTTATTTCAAGACAGGCAAGCAGCACAGCTGATCACAGCACTTGTTCCACCTCTTTCTCTGTTATAAAAATTGGCATCTGCTAAAACCAGTATGGAAGCAAAAGGGAAAACACTAGAAAAGAAATTTGGCGTTAAAAAAAAGCACTGTGCGCAAATTACTTGCCTCTCTTTTTTTTCCGTGTGGCAAGCTACAGCTGATCTGGTGACAGTCGAGACTGAGTGATATTATATCACTTTCAGAGAGAAGACGGGAGGGATGGCCTCGTAAAAGTTGCCAGTTACTATTTTGTAAACTCTTGTCCAAAATTCACTGAAAAGTGTGCCAGAACTTTCCAGAGCGACTGTACAAGATGCAGGTGGGGAGTGCAGCGTGCATAGAGGGCTTTTTTGGGCTGCTGATGAGTGGTTGGTTGTATTGGAATATCTTTTTTAGCATGAGGGTTCAGCCATGACTCATCCGTTAGAGTACGCCTATGTCAGACAATTGGCTTGTTTTTATCTCGGGATCCACTTTTTGAATATTTTCAAATCAGGGCAAAGACCCTTCTATAGATAGTTAGTAAACACCAAAGATACAGGTTTAAGTACGAGTAGATTAATACAGAGATGCGTTATTTATTCTTGATTGTAGAGAGACACACGCTGAGTATAATAGTAATGAGATAGTGGTTAATAGACAAAAAGAATGTGTTGTAGAGGTGGAGAGCACAGAGGAAGAAAAAGGTTTAAATCAAGAGTTGATCTCAGTTAAACTAATTTGGTTCCCCATGAAAGAGGTCATATTGCTAATGCCAAAACGAGTCCTGGCGTCTCCTCCTCCAGGATCGGGCGGGTGGTCGTCACTCTCTCCTGTAGACCAAAGGGAATGTATCACAGACGGCCCTCTGACCGGGCTGCAGACCACCCGTGATGGGCGGCGACACCTCCCAAGGGCGAGTCGCCAAGACTGCGTCGTCACCTACAGCAGAGAGAGAGAGATAATATAATATAAACGATAATCACAAGAGTGGTTGGTCTAAATGAATTGATACAATTACTATTTGTGGTAATTACAACAACAAAAGCAACAACAGGATATTCATAAAAATAGTTTCCCATATGTATCCGTGCATGCAAAAATCAGTGTCTAAAATTTGCATACCCTAACTATCGCCATAATTTAAATATAGTAACGTTTATAATTATATACACATATATACTATATAGTACATAGACATAGAAATAAAATTTGATTGCAAAGAGATCAGAAGCTTTAGAATGCTATGAAGCTTCACGAACCTTCACGAAGTTCAGTAAAATAGCTTTGCCTCTGGCTCTTACCTAACCATCGTGATGACAACACCCGTCGCTGATTTGTTGACGAACTGTTGCCGGCTGCTCCGTGCACTGTTCTCATGTGGAAGACAATGACATCGCCTGGCTGGGGAATAATAATAATAATAATAATCAGTAAAGAGAAGAAATTGTGACTGGTAATGGTAATGAATTGTGTTAGGTGGAAGTCAAGGTATGTATATATATATATATATATATTATATATATTTTATATATATATATATATATAATATATATATATATATATATATATATATATATGAGGGCTGGAAACGGAGCCCACGTTTGCAGAATGGTCATAATCTTCAGCGCGATTACGAATTTGGTTAAACGATGGCTGCTCACTTGTAATTTGTTTATCTGTATACAGATTTCAAATTTAGGTTTCCCGACAACGGAAAAAACCTGTCTTTGAAACTAGTCACAGAAAATAAAGTTGCTTTTCATATTCTTCTCCAGTTCTACGAACACTTAAATTGTTTATATATATATATATATATATATATATATATATATATATATATATATATATATATATATATATATATATATATATATATATATATATATATATATATATATATATATATATATATATATATATAAATATATAATGTAATGTAATTATGGTTTTGGTAATATGATTAATTCCCCTTAGAAACTATGTATAATGATGTGAAATGTATATTTTTATGTTCAGATTCCCACATTAACAGATAATCTTTCTTTTTGAGTGAAAATTTGCAACTAGTTTGAGGTATGGTATTTTTACAAGTATTCTGAAGTGCACTTCAGGGTTTTGTTTACAGTGTTTGGATAAAATTATCCCTTTTTATGCATTTTTCTTTTATTTTGTTCTTTTGAAATGTCCATTTTGTGTGTTTAATGTTTGTACTGTTATTGCTTTTATTGCTTTTCATATTAATGCGTTTTTATATTTTCATTTTGTTTAATTAATTTGAATATTTCTTATTGTTTAATCTAACACTTGTAAATTAGTTTGCATTTAATTAAATTTCTTTTCAAATTTAATAATTGCTTTATAATTTGAATGAATTTTCTCGATAAACTATGATTTAATTTTCTTTAATAATTAATCCAAGAATTAATTAAACATTTTGTTTTTCAGATAAAATAATTCAAATTTCCATGAGATTGTGAATTTCTCTTATAATTTTTGAGTTTAGAAATAAATTTTTGTATTTAAAAATTTTTATGAGCGTATCATTCACCACCAGTATTAGTATTAATATTTGATTTAATTTTGTTTAGGTAAAAACATAGATTGGTAATTGTGCTGTTTTCCTCAAGTGAATCATAACCAGGGAAAATATATATATATATATATATATATATATATATATATATATATATATAGTTACATAAAGAGGGAATATATTAAGATAATGTTTAATATATCGTTGTAATTTG
>NC_087208.1:83702634-83736957 GCF_015104395.2 Macrobrachium nipponense
CAAATTACAACGATAATGAAACATTATCTCCAAAATAAAATATGCTTACCCATTCAACACAGTATGCACACTATATAACAAAGATACTATTCGAAGAAGCCATCTTGGCTTCTGCCTCTCTTGTACAGATCTCCCCTTCATGGTAATGCTACAATCTCATTTATGTTATGGAAAAGCTCGGCACCGCACGTACGAACTCACACACAATGTCCACACCCAAGAACTGCCTAGAACCAGTTACATAAGTCACCTCTGTATCAAGTGCTCATAGCAACAGGACAATGCACGCCTCTCAAAAAGACATGTCAGCATTCCTAAGCTCGTCACCTTGAGCACTCTGTCTCTAAGGGAAGTTAAATGATGACTCCACATTCCAAGAAATGTCACAGTACATCACATTACAACGATATATTAAACATTATCTTAATATATTCCCTCTTTATGTAACATTATATAATTATATAATATATTATTATATATATTAATATAGATATATATATATATATATATAGATATATATATATATGATATAAATATTTTCCCTGGTTCTGATTCACTTGAGGAAAACAGCACAATTACCAATCTATGTTTTTACCTAAACAAAATTAAATCAAATATTAATACTAATACTGATGGTGAATGATACGCTCATAAAAATTTTAAATACAAAAATTTATTTCTAAATTCAAAAATTTTAAGAGAAATTCACAATCTCATGGAAATTTGTTATTACTTGAAAACAAATGTTTAATTAATTCTTGGATTAATTATTAAAGAAAATTAAATCATAGTTTATCAAGAAAATTAATTCAAATTATGAAGCAATTATTAAATTTGAAAAGAAATTTAATTAAATGCAAACTAATTTATAAGTGTTAGATTAAACGATGAGAAATGTTCAAATTAATTAAACAAAATGAGAATATAAAAACACAATAATATGAAAAGCAATAACAGCACAAACATTAAACACACAAAATGGACATTTCAAAAGAACAAAATAAAAGAAAAATGCTTGTAAAAATACCATACCTCAAACTAGTTGCAAATTTTCACTCAAAAAGAAAGGCCTATTACCATCTTTAACACTTTTGTGGCGCCACACAAAAAAAAAAAACAACACTATGCTCAGATTCCACAAACAACAAATATGTTACTATGTAATTACACAGAGCTAGTAATATCGAGTGACCAATTTATACAAAAACACGAGTTACATTATGGTAGTGGAACCAAATCTCGTGAGCAAGCGAGAGACAGACAGACAGACAGACAGACAGAGGCATAAAAGGCTCTTCACCGCACGCGAGTCTCTGAATTGAATCCGTCGGGTGTACCAGGGCGAATGGCTCCCCTTGGTTGAGCAGCGTGCGGTGGCCACGGTTCAAGACGATACACCATCTACATTTCCGTGAAGTCACAGAACTTTCCACTCCACAACTAACTACTTATGAGTCGATAAGTCCTTTTTTGACAAATTAAAAGAGGTAAGAGTTAATTCATTAGAAATATTAAATGGTTTCCTAGCAATAGAATCTCTAATTACTGCAAGTAAACATGAAATGAAATAGTTATCCTTCTATAGGAACCTCCTTCTCAGCTGCGTTCTAAACAGTCTAGACAAAAATAAAAAACAAACCATCTCAGAAGTTTGAAGTACTGAAAGACTGGGCTGTCCTCGTGGGCGGCGCTAACTCTCTCTCTCTCTCTCTGTTCGCTTTACGTATGTCTCAATACGAATTACGCATTGTTTAAACATATTATCTGTTAATGTGGGAATCTGAACATAAAAATATACATTTTACATCATTATACACAGTTTCTAAGGGGAATAAATTATAATACCAAAACCATAATTACATTACAAAACTCACATTTATAAAGTAATTAATATATATATGATAATATATATATTAATATATAGTATAATATATATATATATATAGATATATAATATATAATATATATATATATATATTTCAACAATTTAAGTGTTCCGTAGAAAAACTGGAGAAGAATATGAAAAGTCAAAACCAGCACTTGATAGGAAGCAACTTTATTTTCTGCGACTAGTTTTAAAGACAGGTTTTTCCGTTGTCGGGAAACCTAAATTTGAAATCTGTATACAAGATAAAAAAAAAAATTATAAGTGAGCAGCCCATCGTTTAACCAACAAATGTGGGCTCCTTTCCAGGCCTCTTATCATAAATAATGCATAATATAATATATTATAATATAATATATATATATATATATATTATAATATATATATTAATATTATATATATATATATATAGCATATATAATAAAAGGAGCCCATAAAAACACCAAAACTGTAGAGAGAAAAGTACTATATTTCAGAGACTGCTGTCTCTCTCTTCAGGTATATGAATGAGAAAAGTTTACAGAAAAGGTGGTATTTATACCAAGAGATTCGTCCACAAGTAAGCCAATTTAGGTCACCCACCCCCGCTGATAATCTTCCTTTAATCTTCTTAAGCGTTGGTTGAATGAACACTGCGTCGACGATGTCTGATGTCCAATTCCCTTTTGAGATGTTCATTACTGCTTCTCTTTTATTAAGGCCGATTCCATCATTTGACTCTTGTACCGGCAGTTGCTGCTATAAATTACACGTGACATATTCCAGTTTATTCTATGGTTATTGTTCATTTTATAATGATTGAAAATAGCCGAGTTCTGTTGTCCATACCTAACTGACCGTTTGTGTTGATTAATCTCTGGGGAAGTGATTTACCTGTAAATCCGATGTAAGATTGGTCACAGTCCTGGCATGGGATCTCATATACCCCCGAGTCTTTGGGCGATGGTCTTTTGTTTGGACGTTAATCAGGATTTGGCTAAGGTATTTGGGTAGGTAAATGCAAAAGGGTTGGTTTAAGCCCCAGGGTGTGAGTTACTCTCTTAATCGTCTCCAGGTGGGGAATTTTTAATTTTATTGTTGGGTGTGTCCCTCGGTCTTGTCTTTAGGGGGTCGGTAGAAAATTACGTTTGCTTTTGAATTGCTTTCTCAATTATATGGTCAGGATACTTTAAAGATGAGAGTTGCTTGCGAATTAGTTCAAATTCTTTTTCCAGGAAATCTGGGGAACAAATTCGTAAGGCTCTTAAGAATAGGTTGCTAGCTAGACTTATCTTGATAGTATTGTCATGATAGGTAAAGTAGTGAATATATGAAAGTGAGAACGTTGGTTTTCTGTATATGGTAAATTTGTATTCTGTCGTGTCTCTGATTATTAAACATCAAGAAAAGGAATTTTGTTGTCTGTTTCCCATTCAACTTTAAATTTGATGCTGGGCACTAATGCGTTTAATTTTGAGAGGAATTCATTAAAATTACCCCACTTATTATCCCCAAAATGTTAGTATGTCATCCACGTATCTCATCCACAGCATGTTTTTGGGTTTTATTGCATTTATTACTGTAATTTCAAAGTATTCCATGTACAGATTGGCTAAAATAGGACTTAAAGGACTACCCATACTACACCGAATTTTTGCTTGTAGAATGATTCCCCGAATGAAAATACGTTATTAGATGCACATAATTCAACTAACTTTATTATTTTGTCAAGTGCCAAAGGGAAATGATCGGAATAGGGGGATAATTTTTTTTTCCCTTAAAAACTGAAGAACGTCCTGTACTGGTACTTTTGTGAATAGGGAGTCTACGTCAAGGCTTAAAAGTTTTATGTTGTGAAGTGGTATATGTGCTTCTCTGAATTTGTGACAAAAGTCTTCCGAATGTTTGATGTGACTGGGAGAAAAAGTGCCTAAAAAAGAGAAAGGAGGCCAGCTAACCATTTAGAAAATTTTGTAATTGAAAGCTCCGGCGCATGAAACGATGGGTCTGAATGGAAGATTGTCTTTGTGAGTTTTGGGAAGACCATAAAAGTAGGGTAATTTAGGATTAATTACTTTAAATTTCTCTAATAGTTCAATACTCTTTTTTGTCTTGGCCAATTAATCTTACTTTCCGAAAAAATTCTGTGGGAACGTTCTGGAGGGGATTTTTCGTCAGTTTTTCGTAAGTATTTGTGTCGCTAAGGAGCTGGTTGATTTTGTCGAGGTAGAAAGTCTTTGTCCATTATTACAATTTTGCCGTCTTTGTCGGATCTACTTATTATAACATCTAACTTTTTTAGCGAGTGGATGGCTATCATGAATCTGCGGGGGAACAGGATATTTCTTATGAAGGTCAGTTAAAGCATTTAGTAACACTCCTTTTAAACATATCTCTTCACGGCTGTAGTTTTTGTCAGATATGAATTTATCAAAAGCCACTATGAAGTCTAGGTTGTTTTTGCGGTCTGGCATTAGGGCAAAGGATAAGCCTAAAAATTTAAAACTAAATGTTGATTTACAGTAAGGGGGTGTTGGATAAGTTTAAAACTTTGTCTTGTTGTTCAAGATTATTCCATGCGCTATTATCTTATTAGGTTATTTAACTTGCGTAAAAGTCTGTTGGAATGAGTACGCTATTATAGGCAGCAATGTCGGAACAGAATGAAATCAGATACCTGTATACGTGGTCCGTAGTGAGGAGGCGAAGATTAGATTGAGTTCCATATATCACTCTGCGTAGCACGAAGATGTCGTTTCTCGTATTGGTGATTCTTTCTTCCAGGAAAATCTTGTGTGATAGAGGGAAGGGGTTTGATTGCAGAGTCCATCTCCCGAATCGTACATTTTTTGGAAGTACTTGTTCTTTGAGGCATTCTTCCAAAAAGTGGTTTTGGTTTTTCAGCCGGTGTAGTCTGTTCAGTTCTTTTTCAAACTTGCGGAAAACTGGCTTGACTTCTGGAAGTGAGTGAAGAATCGTGGAAAGGCGGTTGAATTCCATAATGGGCTGACAATGACTGGTAAAGGTGTTCTGTAACAACAGAATTCCATCTAATAAAAGGAGCCCATAAAACACCAAAATGTAGAGAGAAAAATTACTATATTCAGAGACTGCTTGTCTCTCTCTTCAGGTATATGAATGAGAAAAGTTTACAGAAAAAGGTGGTATTTATACCAAGAGATTCGTCCACAAGTAAGCCAATTTAGGTCACCCCCGCTGATAATCTTCCTTTAATCTTCTTAAGCGTTGGTTGAATGAACACTGCGTCGACGATGTCTGATGTCCAATTCCCTTTTGAGATGTTTCATTACCTGCTTCTCTTTTATTAAGGACGATTCCATCATTTGACTCTTGTACCGGCAGTTGCTGCTATAAATTACACGTGACATATTCCAGTTTATTCTATGGTTAGGTTCATTTATATGATTTGAAAATAGCCGAGTTCTGTTTGTCCATACCTAACTGACCGCGTTTTTGTGTTGTATTAATCTCTGGGGAAGTGATTTACCTGTAATCCGATGTAAGATTGGTCACAGTCCTGGCATGGGATCTCAATATACCCCCGAGTCTTTGGGCGATGTCTTTTGTTGGACGTTAATCAGGGATTTGGCTAAGGTATTTGGGTAGGTAAATGCAAAAGGGTTGGATTTCCCAAGGGTGTGAGTTACTCTCTTAATCGTCTCCAGGTGGGGAATTTTTATTTTATTGTTGGGTGTGTCTCTGGTCTTGTCTTTAGGGGTCGGTAGAAATTACGTTTGCTTTTTTGAATTGCGTTTCTCAATTATATGGTCAGGATACTTTAAAGATGAGAGTTGCTTGCGAATTAGTTCAAATTCTTTTTCCAGGAAATATGGGGAACAAATTCGTAAGGCTCTTAAGAATAGGTTGCTAGCTAGACTTATCTTGATAGTATTGTCATGATAGCTAAAGTAGTGAATATATGAAAGTGAGAACGTTTGGTTTTCTGTATATGGTAAATTTGTATTCTGTCTGTCTCTGATTATTAAAACATCAAGAAAAGGAATTTTGTTGTCTGTTTCCCATTCAACTTTAAATTTGATGCTGGGCACTAATGCGTTTAATTTTGAGAGGAATTCATTAAAATTACCCACTTATTATCCCAAAATGTTAGTATGTCATCCACGTATCTCATCCACAGCATGTTTTTGGGTTTTATTGCATTTATTACTGTAATTTCAAAGTATTCCATGTACAGATTGGCTAAAATAGGACTTAAAGGACTACCCATACTACACCCGAATTTTGCTTGTAGAATGATTCCCCGAATGAAATACGTTATTAGATGCACATAATTCAACTAACCTTTTATTATTTTGTCAAGTGCCAAAGGGAAAATGATCTGAATAGGGGGATAATTTTTTTTCCCTTAAAACTGAAGAACGTCCTGTACTGGTACTTTTGTGAATAGGGAGTCTACGTCAAGGGGCTTAAAAAAAGTTTTATGTTGTGAAGTGGTATATGTGCTTCTCTGAATTTGTGACAAAAGTCTTCCGAATGTTTGATGTGACTGGGAGAAAAAGTGCCTAAAAAAGGAGAAGGAGGCCAGCTAACCATTTAGAAATTTTGTAATTGAAAGCTCCGGCGCATGAAACGATGGGTCTGAATGGAAGATTGTCTTTGTGAGTTTTGGAAGACCATAAAGTAGCGTAATTTAGGATTAATTACTTTAAATTTCTCTAATAGTTCAATACTCTTTTTGTCTTGGCCAATTAATCTTACTTTCCGAAAAAATTCTGTGGGAACGTTCTGGAGGGATTTTTTTCGTCAGTTTCTTTTTCGTAAGTATTTGTCGCTAAGGAGCTGGTTGATTTTGTCGAGGTAGAAGTCCTTTGTCCATTATTACAATTTTGCCCGTCTTTGTCGGATCTACTTATTATAACATCTAACTTTTTTTTTTTAGCGAGTGGATGGCTATCATGAATCTGCGGGGAACAGATAGCCATCCACTCGCTAAAAAAGTTAGATGTTATAATAAGTAGATCCGACAAAGACGGCAAAATTGTAATAATGGACAAAGACTTCTACCTCGACAAAATCAACCAGCTCCTTAGCGACACAAATACTTACGAAAAACTGACGAAAAAATCCCCTCCAGAACGTTCCACAGAATTTTTTCGGAAAGTAAGATTAATTGGCCAAGACAAAAAGAGTATTGAACTATTAGAGAAATTTAAAGTAATTAATCCTAAATTACCCTACTTTTATGGTCTTCCCAAAACTCACAAAGACAATCTTCCATTCAGACCATCGTTTCATGCGCCGGAGCTTTCAATTACAAAATTCTAAAATGGTTAGCTGGCCTCCTTTACTACCTTTTTTAGGCACTTTTTCTCCCAGTCACATCAAACATTCGGAAGACTTTTGTCACAAATTCAGAGAAGCACATATACCACTTCACAACATAAAAACTTTTAAGCCCTTGACGTAGACTTCCTATTCACAAAAGTACCAGTACAGGACGTTCTTCAGTTTTTTAAGGGAAAAATTATCCCCCTATTCAGATCATTTCCCTTTGGCACTTGACAAAATAATAAAGTTAGTTGAATTATGTGCATCTAATAACGTATTTTCATTCTGGGAATCATTCTACAAGCAAAAAATTCGGGTGTAGTATGGGTAGTCCTTTAAGTCCTATTTTAGCCAATCTGTACATGGATATACTTTGAAAAACGACAGTAATAAATGCAATAAAACCCAAAAACATGCTGTGGATGAGATACGTGGATGACATACTAACATTTTGGGATAATAAGTGGGGTAATTTTAATGAATTCCTCTCAAAATTAAACGCATTAGTGCCCAGCATCAAATTTAAAGTTGAATGGGAAACAGACAACAAAATTCCTTTTCTTGATGTTTTTAATAATCAGAGACACGACAGAATACAAATTTACCATATACAGAAAACCAACGTTCTCACTTTCATATATTCACTACTTTACCTATCATGACAATACTATCAAGATAAGTCTAGCTAGCAACCTATTCTTAAGAGCCTTACGAATTTGTTCCCCAGATTTCCTGGAAAAAGAATTTGAACTAATTCGCAAGCAACTCTCATCTTTAAAGTATCCTGACCATATAATTGAGAAAGCAATTCAAAAAGCAAACGTAATTTTCTACCGACCCCTAAAGACAAGACCAGAGACACACCCAACAATAAAATAAAAATTCCCCACCTGGAGACGATTAAGAGAGTAACTCACACCCTTGGGAAATCCAACCCTTTTGCATTTACCCTACCCAAATACCTTAGCCAAATCCCTGATTAACGTCCAACAAAAGACATCGCCAAAGACTCGGGTATAATGAGATCCCATGCCAGGACTCGCGTGACCAATCTTACATCGGATTTACAGGTAAATCACTTCCCCAGAGATTATACAACACAAACGGTCAGTTAGGTATGGACAACAGAACTCGGCTATTTTCAATCATATAAATGAACATAACCATAGAATAAACTGGAATATGTCAACTGTAATTTATAGCAGCAACTGCCGGTACAAGAGTCAAATGATGGAATCGGCCTTAATAAAAGAGAAGCAGGTAATGAACATCTCAAAAGGGAATTGGACATCAGACATCGTCGACGCAGTGTTCATTCAACCAACGCTTAAGAAGATTAAAGGAAGATTATCAGCGGGGGTGACCTAAATTGGCTTACTTGTGGACGAATCTCTTGGTATAAATACCACCTTTTCTGTAAACTTTTCTTCAGTCATATACCTGAAGAAGAGAGACAGCAGTCTCTGAAATATAGTACTTTTTCTCTCTACATTTTGGTGTTTTTATGGGCTCCTTTTATTAGATGGAATTCTGTTGTTACAGAACACCTTTACCAGTCATATATATATATATATATATATATATATATATATATAATATATATATATATATATATATATATATATATATATATATATATATATACCTTGACTTCCACCTAACACAATCATTACCATTACCGTTACAATTTCTCCTCTTTACTGATTATTATTATTATTATTATTCCCCAGCCAGGCGATGTCATTGTCTTCCACATGAGAACAGTGCACGGAGCAGCTGGCAACAGTTCGTCAACAAATCAGCGACGGGTGTTGTCATCACGATGGTTAGGTAAGAGCCAGAGGCAAAGCTATTTTACTGAACTTCGTGAAGGTTTGTTAAGCTGTATAGCATTCTAAAGCTTCTGAACTCTTTGCAGTCAAATGAATATTAACTTATTTTCCATGTCTATGTACTATATATGTGTATATATAGCCTACTATATTTAAATTATGGCTTATGTTAGGGTATGCAAATTTTAGACACTTATTGCATGCACGGATACATACAGGAGACTATTTTTATGAATATCCTGTTGTTGCTTTTGTTGTTTTAATTACCACAAATAGTAATTGTATCAATTCATTTAGACTAACCACTCTCGTGGTTATCGTTTATATTAAATCATCTCTCTCTCTCTCTCTCTCTGCTGTAGGCGACGACGCAGTCTTGGCGACACGCCCTTGGGAGGTGTCGCCGCCCATCACGGGTGGTCTGCAGCCCGGTCAGAGGGCCGTCTGTGATACATTCCCTTTGGTCTACAGGAGAGAGTGACGACCACCTGCCCGACCCTGGAGGAGGAGACGCCGTCGCTTTGGCATTAGCAATATGACCTCTTTTCATGGGGAACCAAATTAGTTTTATTGAGATCAACTCTTGATTTAAGACTTTTTCCTTCCTCTGTGTCTCTCCATCTCCACAACACACTCTTTCTGTCTATTAACCACTATCTCATTGCTATTACACTCAGCGTGTGTGTCTCTACAATCAAGAATAAATGACGCATCTCTGTATTAATCTACTCGTACTTAAACTTGTATCTTTGGTGTTCAATAATCATCTACAGAAGGGTCTTTGCCCTGATTTGAAAATATTCAAAAAGTGGATCCCGAGATAAAACTAGCCAATTGTCCTGACATAGGCGTACTTTAACGGATGAGTCATGGCTGAGCCCTCATGCTAAAAAGATATTCCAATACACCAACCACTCATCAGCAGCCCAATAAAGCCCTCTATGCACGCTGCACTCCCCACCTTCATCTTGTACAATCGCTCTGGAAAGTTCTGGCACACTTTTCAGTGAATTTTGGACAAGAGTTTACGAAATAGTAACTGGCAACTTTTACGAGGCCATCCCTCCCGTCTTCTCTCTGACAGTGATATAATATCACTCAGTCTCGGACTGTCGCCAGATCAGCTGTAGCTTGCCACACGGAAAAAAAAAGAAAATAAGACCCAGAGAGGAAGTAATTTGCGCAGTGCTTTTTATTTTATCGACAAATTTCTTTCTAGTGTTTTCCCTTTTGCTTCATACTGGTTTTAGCAGATGCCAATTTTATAACAAAGAGAGAGAGAGAGAGAGATGGAACAAGCGCTGCTTGCCTGTCTTGAAATAAATTCCTAGTCTTTTGCTCTAACCGGATGTATTTGTTTGCTCAGCTTTGCTGCAACAAATCACAACATTGAATATTGAATATGATATCAATTAATATGCTCATCCATACTCACACACACTCACACAAAAAGTTAAAATTCATCTTAAGTGACACCTTTTTACATGGACTGTTAGGCCTACCCTTTTTAAATTCTATACCTATTAGTTTGTTTTATTAACCCTAGATAGGAATCCCTATGCCACAGCTCCCCAGTAACTTTTGTATTTCCCGCCAAATATTTCCTACAATTTATACTCACTGGATTCAGTTGGTTGATAATGTCAAGTGTGTAATTTGCTGCTCCTCTTCATCCACTCTTGGTGAGTATTCATGTATCCAAATGGCATGTATCCCAATATTAACCCTTAAACGGCGAACTGACGTATTAAACGTCGAGTCAAAATGTCTCCCGTATGCCGAATGGACGTACCATACGTCGACTAAAAAAAATTTTTTTTTAAATTCGCGGAAAAATATTTATAGGCCTACCAGCCAAAAACTTTTGAATCACGCGCCTTGGGGGATGCTGGGAGTTCACGAATCAAGGTGTTGTTTTGTTTACAATCGTTACGCAGGCGCGCAAGCGCGAATTTCTTTCTTGCCGCACTAAAAAGTATCTGTGACACATCCTGGAAATTATTTCATCACTTTGACATAATTTTTGTACCATTTTAAATTAGCCGTTACATGGAGTATTATATATGAAAATGTGCGCATTTTTATTTAAAATACAACAAAAAAATACTCATGATTGTAGCTTTTATCAGTTTTGAGATATTTTCATATAAATAACGATAAGTGCCAAAATTTCAACCTTCGGTCAACTTTGACTCTACCGAAATGGTAAAAAAACGCAATTGTAAGCTAAAACTCTATATTTAGTATCAATCATTTACCTTATTTTGCAACTAATTGAAAGTCTCTAGCATAATATTTCGATTTATGGTGAAATTTATGAAAAAACTTTTTTCCTTACGTCCGCGCGGTAACTCTTCCGAAAAAAATCATACATGCGATTGTGGTAATGTTTGCACCATTTTAAAATTAGCCGTTACGTTAAAGTTTTATATATGGAAATGTGCGCAATTTCATGCACAATACAACTAAAACCACCCATGGTTGTAGCTTTTATCAATTTTGAAATATTTTCATATAAAAATGATAAGTGACAAATTTTCAACCTTCGGTCAACTTTGACTCTACCGAAATGGTCAAAAAACGCAATTGTAAGCTAAAAACGCTTATATTCTAGTAATATTCAAGCATTTACCTTCATTTTGCAACAAATTGGAAGTCTCTAGCACAATATTTCGATTTATGGTGAATTTATGAAAAAAATAACATTTTCTTTACGTCCGCGCGGTAACTCTTCCGAAAAAATCATACGTGCGATTGTGGTAATGTTTGCACCATTTTAAATTAGCCGTTACATAAAGTTTTATATATGAAAATGTGCGCAATTTCATGTAGAATACAACAATAAATAATTGAAGGTTGTAGCTTTTCTCATTTTTGAAATATTTGCATATAAATCACGATAAATAGAAAAAACCACGTTCGGTCAACTTTGACTCTACCGAAATGGTCGAAAAACGCAATTGTAAGCTAAAACTCTTACAGTCTAGTAATATTCAGTCATTTATCTTCATCTTGAAACAAATTCGAAGTCTCTAGCACAATATTTAGATTTATGGTGAATTTTTTTTTTTAACAAAAAAAAAAACTTTGCCATTCCCTTCCGCTGCGCAGGATTCTCCGCCACAAATCTCCGAAATGCGTACGTCCTATTCTCGGAATATTTGCTCCGTTTCATATTAGGCATTTCATAGAGTTTTATATATGAAAATGTGCGCAATTTCATGTAGAATAAAACAAAAAATATTTGAAGGTTGTAGCTTTTTTTTATTTCCGAAATAATTGCATATAAACAATATATATATAAAAAAATCGACATTCGGTCAACTTTAACTCGTCAGATATGGTCGAAAACTGCATTTGTAAGCTAATACTCTTACAGTATAGTAATATTCAATCATTTGTCTTCATTTTGAAAGAAATTGGAAGTCTCTAGGACAATATTTAGATTTATGGTGAATTTTTGAAAAAAAATATCTGTTTAGGTCCGTGCGTTACGAATTCATGCATTATTTTGTGATAATATTTTCTCTGTGTTGCTTTTATCATTTTACAATGTGTTATATACAAATATGATCGCAATTTAGTGTACATTACAACGAAAAAAAAGTAACTTGTTACCTTTAACCGTTTTGCGCACAGTGCGATTTGAATACAATTATATATGAAATTTCGTTTTTGCGCTATCATATATCGCATTATTTATATATGATAATGATAATTTTTTTCCTTTTTGATGGTTGCATACTAAACTTCAGCCAATGACAAAAAAAGGAGCCAAAAATGAACTCTTAATCTTGAAAACTAAGCGCGCTGTGATTTTTTGAAAAAAAATATTTTTTCCGCTTCCGCACTCACTCTGAAACACCTCCGGCACACGGGAGACATTTTTTTTTTTTACCGCTTCGGCGTTTAAGGGTTAATGAGAGTAAATGGTGAAAAAATATTTTAACAGAAAAGGCCATTATACCTCTTGCAAGTAACAAAGACAATGTTTTGAGGGTGTAACAGCCTTATTATGATCTTGTACACAGTGAAACATGACTTACATGTCCAGGACTTACTTTCCCCGACACTACAGTGTGGTTTGCAAGGAATGTCACGCTAATAAATGACTTAGCAGTCTGCCGATTTGTTAAATGGTTTTCCCGCCCACACGATGAGTGTCCTCAAGACGAACATTATCACTCAAATAAGGAGGAAAAGTATTGTTTTATTGGAACGAATATTTCTAGATATCGACATAAATTTAACTATTTCAAAACCCTAAATATTCGCATGCAAGAGTAAATATGCTCACAGCGATTGTGATTTTGAAGATCTACTCTGTATACTTCAACCCTCTAATTAGACAGAGAGAGAAAAAAGCAAAACATTCACAAATAAAGAAAGTCCAAGACACTAGAGAAGGTAGGGTAAAGAGAAAAAGAGCGAGTACCGACTGATTTGGACCACAAGAAATATTCATAGGTAAAGACTACGCGAGAGCGAATGCGAGAGATCACGTGCGGGGACGAGAAGGCCAAAACAAATGAACGATAAACGCGGCAGCTCATCAAAAGGAGACGTTGACGCCATGCCGCACAGCAAGTGTTGCATAATAATGGTATATTCATAATAATATTAACAGCAACGACAGTAACCTCTGGAGCCCTATGCCTTTACACAGCCTAAACCAACCACATCTGACAGACGGGTCTGTTCGCCATTTTTTTAAGACACCCCTCTGTGTTCTCATTTACGTAACCACTTAATATGTGTAGCTGTGACGGTGTGTGTTTGGCACTATTCAGATAACGTATCTGGAGAGACGCCAACGAGAGCGTAGGGTAGAGGGGCACTGGCACGCCTGGGTACAACGACGACAGTCTGTTTCGTTCGGGGTAACACTTGACGTCTCTTTGCTGCGTGGGAAAATAGACGGCGCTTCTTGGTTGGCTGCGTTTGGATAAATATACAAAGATAGTGATATCTTTGAGTGAGAAGAAAATATACAACGATCGCCTGTTGTTTCTGATTGTTGAAAAAAATATATATACCGATTGCATACTGTTTTTGGATTTTGTGATCACAGACAATCATTTTTATATTGTTAGTGAGACTGGAAATTCTTGTGGGAAACGACGCAATTGTACCAATTGTTTCAGGGGTCTAGAAATGTATCTGCTGCATAAAACTGAAGGTTCAGTTTTGCTTTGCCTGACAAAACTTTCAAAGACTACAGTATATCTTGTTTTCATCAACGCGGTTTTCTTTTTTCTTTTTATTTGTAATAAAAGTTTCAGTGATCACGAAATATATAAAACGTGATGTTATTTATAAGTAAAGGTAATGCCACGGAAGAAAATAAAAAAAAACGAGAAACTATAGTATGGGGTCAGTAAGACCGAAAGATCTCGGCCGTTCTCGTTTTTTATTATATATATATATATATAATATATATATATATATATATATATATATATATATATATATATATATATAAACTGCAAATGTTGAACTAAATTCGGTAGTGGAGTGTTCACTGATTGATTTGATGAAAGATTAGTCCATCATTCCAACCACAGTAAAGAGATTTGGTGCAGGTTTTTGCATTAATACATTCTGTATCATAAACGGACGTCACAAGTGTCATGATCAACTTCACCTCATTCTGCCAAAGTCTGAATTAGACCTCTGGAGATGGAAATGTACTTTTGTAAAGGGAAATTCTGTGGGTGAACTTCGATAGCGCCATCACCAAAAAAAAAAAAGAAGAAGAACGGCGCAGGTGGCAGAGGACAGAATGGAGGTAAGTTGCATCAATACTTTCTTCGTGCCCTCTCATCTGTCACTTAGCCCGAACATAAAGAAAAACAAAATTCCAGCGGTCAACTGTTCTCACGATATCTGGGTTGTGGTAAAGTTGCACTGAGCAGAGACAACGCTTTAGTGCACTGGTTTTGTTGGGCGTCATTATAGTATATTATTATAATCATTATTAAAACTCATACAATCTTCATGAACCGATTTTGAGATCAATTAAAAGTGTGTTTGGCAAGATTCCGTGAGTGACCTGGAAATTTGTATACAAAGAAATAAAAATACAAAAGAATAACTAATCTTATCCTTTAAATAAATAGAATGATAAGAAATAAATAAATTAGTAAAAAAGGGAAGAATAGATGAGGGACTTTTTCCTCGACGAATAAATCGAAGAAAAACGCGTCCTGCATTTTCTGAAGTCTCCTGCTGTCGGATGTAGATGGGGAGTGGAAAGAGAGGGGCAGACCCATCATGAATGATCCAGTTGGTAAACGAGATTCGAGGCTAAACAACTGTACTACTATCTCCAGATGAGGTTGCAGCGCCGCGCTCCTTTGACCAGGAGGTTACAAGCCAGCAGGACTGTGTAACCCAAAACGTTCCTCAACACGCAGCAGGCAGCCACTGAATGCAAATTAGCTTTGAGAGACAGACGCATAGACAGAGAGAGAGAGAGAATTTACTACATAGAAACAAAGAGCGTGGGAGAAAGAAATGAGTGCTTTAACATAGCAACAAAGAAAAAAAAGCGAGAGATCTTTAGCACGTGAAGTAAATTTCTGCCAGATGAAACCAATTTGAACACATCTGTTACTAAGCTGACTAAAGATTGTATTTCGTAAAATAATAGTAGTCTACGGGAAGCAAACTCTACTTTCAGAAGTCCCACAGTCCCCTAGGGTCTCGCACAACTGGTTCTTTTGAAACTAATAACAATAGCATCATTTATTTCAGCTCGGAGCCATGCCCAGAGATAGATAAGGTAGGCACAGTACACAAAATTTTAGATAGAGGACATAAAAGCAATATAATAATGAACCGTTATTCCCAAACAATGCTGACAATAATAACAATCCTTTTTCAATTAGTGACCATATAAGTACACTGTCTATTATACAGATACAGAATTCTTGTGCAGCTGACTATAATAATAATAATAATAATAATAATAATTGTGGGTAATTATCACACCACTTTAGTTATAGTGTTCTAGGCCTGATGTTATGGCCGATAAATTCGTCCTTAGGGGCTCAGATACCAGCTCGTACTCAAGGACAACTGTATGATAATAGAAATACGGAGTTTTAAGGGGCCGGCCGGAACCCCTATATATGGTGGTATAGGGCGAAAAATGCAAAGTCATGAAAAAATTCATGGAGCTTCATATGGCAATTGAGAATACATATACGAAATATTTCGTCAAAATTCTTCTTACTTTCGTAGTTACAGGGTAATTGGTAAACATAACTCAATAAGCCTAAAACATTCATCTGTACAAGAAAATGCAATATTTCTTCTGTTATCGTAAATTTTGATCATTATTGGCAAAGAAATTGTGAGAAATGGCATCTGTAGAGATTCCGTGGCTCGCAGAAGCGTCTGAAGCGACTATCTGGTTCAATCATGAATCAGTTGGACCATAGACGTCAAATAGATTACATGTTCGAAAATAGATTACATGTTCGAGTTTCACCTCGTGACATTCGCTTGCTTTTACGTATGTTTATGTATGTTTCGGCAAGAAGTTCATCATGCCAATGAGGAAAAGACAAGGAAAACATCTCGCTAACATACAGACGAAGAAAAATCGCTCAAGTATTATTACAGAATATCATAATATACGCATAGTTAGTGAAGAGAGAGGGGAGGGTTGCCTAGTAAACGCCCCCTTCTTGCCTGACAGCACACGTCACAGTGCCCAAGGCTACGATCTTTGAGCTAAGAGATCTTCATTTATGATAAATAACATAGTTTTGGTTATTTAATACCCAAAATGGAATATGAAATTCATAATAATCATGATTTATTAAATTGTCTTTGTAAAAAGAGAGTACACCTTCGAGTTTCACCTTTGATATTCTCTTGCATTTACGTATGTTTATCTTTGTTTCGGCAAGAATGTCATCATGCCAAAGAGGAAAATACAAGGAAAACATCTCGCTAACATACAGAAGAAGAAAATTCGCTGTAATAAGCCGAGTTAGTGAAGGGGAGAGAGAGAATTGCGTAGGAAGGAGTGCCCCATCTTGCCTCAAGCAGTGCCCCAGGCTGCGATATATGAGCAAAGGGATCATCATTTATGATTAAATTATGATAAATAAAATAGTTTTGGTTTATTAATACACAAAAAAGAAATATAACATTCATAATAATCATTATTTATTAACATTGTCTTTTATAGAAATACGAAGGAAAACTTTGAATGCCCGTATCTCAAAAACTATACTTATTGACCTTCAAAATCTATCTCCTCACTTAGCTTTAAAGCTATAACATTGGAATTTGGTATATAACTCAGAAAGACATTATAGAACAATCAAATAGAGCCCTTTTTTTCCAATTTTTGTTTCGTCTTTTTTTTATAAATATTTTTCTCGTGATTTATAGGGTTTATTTTTTTACCATATTGAAAAATTCATATCTAGCAAAAAAATGACTTTTAGAAAAAAAACTCCATTTGATTGGAGGTCGACATCAGGTCTATATATGGTAGTAATCCCAAGTCTTAATATTAAATATCAAGGGAGGAGATAGAATTTGAAAAATGGTTATTTTCGGGATAAATTGCCCTGGCGTCACAAAACCGAAGGTCAGAGGCGAAAATCATATGCGGTTTGGAGATGTCCCAAGTCACCTTATTAAGTGGTATGAATGTCAGTCCTGTCCTTAAAAAAAAAGGCATTAGCTGACCGGCCCCCTTAACACTTTTTATTACAAAAATAAACTCTAAACAAGTTCAGCTGAAATCAAACTCCATCAGAACACGAACACGTGGCTACTTCAAAGAGATTCAAAAATGAAAAGTTTATCCTCGGCAATTTAATACCCTGCACTAGCAATTTGACACATGATTAACTCGAAAAAATACTCTAGATGTGATGTGTATCTTAGTTTAACCAGACCAATGAGCTTATTAAGAGCTCTCCTAGGGCTGGCCCCAGGGATTAGATATTTTTACGTGGCTAGGAACCAATTGGTCACCTAGCAACGGGACCTACAGCTCACTGTGGGATCCAAACCACACTTATTCAAGAAATGAATTTCTATCGCCAGAAATAAATTCCTCTGATTCCGCGTTGGCCGAGCCGGGATTCGAACTTCAGACCACCGGATTGGCCGCCGAGCGCGAAAACCACTCGTCCAGCGAGGAACTACGATATTCTAGAACGATGTACGATTGCCAATGCAACAAATATTCTACAATTACTTACGTTACTCACAGCATGGTCACCAGCAACTCCACAATCCGCACACACAATTCACTCACGTGCTCGAGACAGGATCGCTCACCCAGTTAGATGTTACACTTATGATCGCTAGAAGTCAAAGGAGGACAACGGACTCCGTGTATCATCCTTTATAGTCGTGCAGACTAGTGAATTTTGCTGATATTAAAAAATGTTGTTCCACGTCAACCTTTCATTCGTCCATCGCATTTTCTCCTTGCGTTTCAGATTTATAAACTCATATACACTCTCTGGTACAGTCGCCAACAACTTTCGCACTAACTCCTTACACTCATTTATCCCTTCGTCCCCAAACTTTTCCTGGCTAATGTTTCTAACTTACAGATATACATTGACAACGACTCACCAACATTCATTCTTGCCTCTTCAAAATCTGGCTTTCTCCTATAGTATCTAACACTAATCTTTATCCTCTTTGCCTGTTCTACAATCCTAGCTTTCACACTCTCATACGGCACATTCCCTACACTCACCATTACTCCATACATACTCAGCAAAAATCCCGTCAAAAAGTTACCTAACTCTCTTGCCCAGACTCTCTTGTTATCCCTATATTTAGCCTCACAATACACTTCTCATATTCCTTAAAAAAAAGTCCTCTATGTCGCTACTACCATATTCCTCGTATTGTGCACATCTGGGTACCTCTCTCATACACACAGCCTTTCATACTTCCTGCTCACTCTCACTCTCACTTTCACTACTTCCATTCTGACTTTTCTTTCCCTCTTCCGAATACAGCGAATCCACTTCCATACGCACATCCATACTCTTGACTACAATCTTCTTACCCTTCTTCTTTCTGCCTACCTGTTTCCACTCACTGTTATCTAAATCACTCTCAGCCCTTTCCTCAATGTATTCAGTCCTAGTCTCATCCTGTCCATCACCCTTACCAACCTTCTTTCGCTTAGTCTTCTTCTTTTCCTCCGCTCCCTCTTATTCTTGTCCTCTGGTTTATCCATATCCTGTGTCTTCGCCTTCTTTCCCTTGCCTATCACAACCAAATCACCTTCATCACTCGTACTCTCATCCACTCGCTCTTTCACTTTCTTTACCACTCCTGGCCCGTCACAAGACCCAGTAGGCCTACCTCCTATAGCTCCCTCGCCCATGAATCCCTTCATCATTTCCTGCATCATCTCTTGCACTGCATTCATCATTACCCCGAATTTTTCGTCCATTTTCCCAACCATTCTCTCTTCCGCTCCTTTCACCTCTTCTTTCATTTCCACTTTCGCACTCCTTAGCATTCCTCTCATTTCCTCTAACTCACTCTTCAGCTCCTCTCATTCTCCACTTCCAACCTTTCCTTAGCTTCCCTTGCCAACCTCAATTCCTCCTTCAGCCTCTCTATCTCCTTCAACCCTTCCATCCTCACTTTCTCTACCAATCACACAACTCAATACCCCAATCGTCCTGCAGCTGCCACACCAACAGTCCCTGTTCGGGCGCCAAAAAATAATGTGGCGGGATTACAAGCTTAAAAGCAAGCAAGCAATTCCCCCCCCCCACATAAACTTGAATCAATCCAGCTACCAAACTCACCTTCAGTCACACTTTCCTCTTTACACTACTCAATACTCGCAGGACAATTGACCTATACCTACACAAAAACAAAAAACACTCAAAACACATGTACTTACCAATTCCAGGTACTCCAGGCTATGCTGTGCTGTCCACTGGTCGAGGTCACTGAGACACCAATAACAACAAGGACAACCAAGAACCACAACCCAATAACACAACATCCAAGGACCACAACTCAACAGCACAACACCCAAGGACCAGAACTCAACAAGACAGCAACAAACAAGGAACACAACAACAAACAAGGAACACAACCACAACAAAGACCACTGCACAAACAATCACTAACACATAAAAACAACACAAAAAAGCACACACACACACTAACAACACCAAGGAATCACAACAGCTCACCAATAACAACCCTAAACAACTCACAACCACACCAAGAAACTACAACAGCCCCCAAAACAACCCTCAACTATAACAATCACACATAATCCAACAGGAACTCACATATAACTCAACAAAATCCTTATAGCACAACAAATCGAACAGTACAGGCACAACAACTCTTAAGCAACAATATCAAACTAAACAAAACAAACAACAAATCAATAACACGACTCAACTGGCTTTCAATTCCTTGAAGACTGCTGCCGACACTACTATCACCAGCTGTCACCAAAGACTGACCAAAAACTAACTCAAAACACAGAACTCTAAACTCCAACAGCACCAGCAGACAACCAAGAACTCACCAACAGCCAATTCAGTCGCTAACTATCTATACAGCAATTATACCCTCTCTCTCTCTCTCTCTCTCTCTCCTCCTCTCTCTCTCACACACACACACACACACACACACACAGCCGTTGTCAAAAGGAACTCCATAACTCCTCCATAATATAGCCATGCAATCAGCTTAGTGGTCAAGTAAAACTAAGATATACTTAACTTTTAATCTAACTCGCCGAGCTTTACTGAAATGCTCTCCACACGAAACTTCAACCTTAAGGGCTAAACAGACGATCAATATTACTGACAGTATTTCCGGTACTGTCATTATTACTGTCAGTGTGTCCATCATACGGGGTTAGTGTCAGTACCTGAAAATGGTGGTCCTTGAAATCCAGTTTCAGCTATCAGTATGTGGGTGGGGGCTTAAATTAATAGTAGTTTGTTCACTGGACTGTCAGTATTGTCAGTATTATCATAAATCAGAAGAGGTACAATGTTTGACCAGCAAGGGAAACTACTCCTTCGGGAATTTATTTCAGCTTTCTAACCGGAGTTTTGAAATGTTCGAAGCAAAAATTATATGAAGAACAAGAAAATGGCTGCATATGAGAAGTTATTGGAGGTATATAAATTAATCAAAGCTGACGCAACTGTAGAGGATGTAAAAAAGATAAATACATTAAGAAGCAACTTTCGGAAGGAGTTGAAAAAATCAACGACTCTAAAGCGAGTGGTGGTAGAACCGATAACATATACCAACCGTCCTCATAGGTTTTTATTAGCTTTTATTCTTGAAAAATCTGGAGGAGCCTGTGCAGACAAGAAATTCAACTGAAACAACAGTAGAGGTAATTGTATTTTATTGTTTAACTAATACATTTTACTCCATAACAATGAATTGACTACATTTGCAATAACTAAGTTAATTAAAGAATTTTAATGATTTTATGATATATATATATATGCGTAAAAGTATTACGCTTACCAATAATTGCAACTGATGCCTTTCTCTTGTTTCACGTGTCACTTGAAAGTCAAGGGCACGACCATTCGACGCTGGTAGCTACACTGAATTACAGACGGCTCAATCACTATTTAATAATGGACGTGTGTTCGGTGTACTGACAGCAGTTCACACCAATAGAGTATTGTCAGTATTTTTACTAACAGTAATAATGATCGTCTGTAACCCCCTTTACGGTACTATACATAATACTGTATCCAAAGCCTATATGCATTTTACGATAGTAGATTACGCAAACCTGGGTGATATGTAGCTTATAAGTTTTTCTGGGTCACAATTTGCTCTTAAAATAATGCTCACTATAAACTTCCATATTCGAAACTTTTACTCCATGATGGTGAAAACAAAAGATGAGTTCTTGATTTAGATTTCTGAGTTGGTCAAGGGCAACCAACTGCCTTAGTCATCATAATATAAAAATAGCCATCCTTCGATAACCGCAAGTCACTCATTAGAAAGCCGTAGTGTTCAATAACTTTTTCATCTAACTTCAATAGCTCAATGCCGTTGTTTCTATTTTGTAATAACCAAAGACATTTTAGCGAGGATAAGGTGTCTCGTAAAAGTGAACGAAGAGTACGATAACTTCTGAACAAAATAAATAAATAAAAACAGACATAATTAAAGCTTATTTACAGATTTTCCAGTAAGCAAAATTTTGTTTCGTATATTTGCCTGCATTATGACAAATCATTATAATTTAACGGTATTACTTTTACAAGCCTTTCGAAGCCTTTAAAGTAAAACAACTTCTGTCAAGTGTACGAGAGTCATTTGCTTTTATTTACATTTTACACATTCGCCGATGTAAACAAAGATGGCTGGTAGTGCGTGACAGATGTGGTCTCGTAAAGTTGATTGCTGATGCTGACAGTGATTATAAGTTGCTAACTTTCACTCCGGCTTTACTAAGACGTCCAAAAAGCACCGTAGAATCAAAATGCCACCAAAAAGGAATTTGACGGCGGAAGACGTCGACAGTGCAGATAAAGATGAAGTGGTAAGTAACATATGGCAGGGCCGATAGGAGTACACTGATTCTTTTTGTATTTTGGTCACTGATTTTTTGAATGCTAATTTGGTAACGGATATTGAAAATTGAGCTAATTTGGGTAAATCTTGGCCAGGACAGTGTGTTTTAATTTCATGTCATGGTAGTACCTAACATAAAGTCGTATTGTGGCCTGTTGGACAGTGGAGTTTACTAGGGTAAACAACCGACTGGACTAGCCGAGCCACTGACTACCGCGTTTTTGGCCACCCTCCGAAAAAGTACTTTAACACGTCCTGACACCGAAGATGGTCATCAGTCATGGGTGGTTGGTGGTGAGAGGGGCAGCTCGAGACCCCTACTCTCCTTTCGATAAACAACTGCATGGCCTGGCTCAACTCACCGACGATCACGGCATGCCACCCTCCAAAAAAGTACTTAGGGGGAAACACCAGCGACTACAAACCCTTATCACGGTGGACAGGTCTTATTCACTCGATATTTAAATGGTGAAACAAGAATACAATTACAACTCCAAGCATACCATTCAAAAGATTGAAGTTTCGTCAACATAATGTGATATATGAAAGCCCCATACGAACTAAAATAAGCATGTGACGCTCTTCGTAAAATATGTTTTCAAGGCTGTTTGAAATCCAATATGGCGGCTACCGTGTGGATGTACAGGTTCTGATCAGTGATGACAACCATCTTTCCCAGCCTTCCCAGCACTCATTTGAACAATGTTAGCATATATATGTAACATTTATTGATCTTACTCAAGATTGCAGTTGTAATCAGCACAATAAAACATTTTGTTTCCTATATTACTGAAAGTATGAAACTTATTATTCCTGGGGTCATGGTTTGAACTAAATTCATTTTTACCTTGTAATCGGTGGTTTTTATCCTTACTGCCATCACAACTGAAACTCCACAGTGCTTATTTGATTGTTATTATACACATTTTGGTCTCAATTCACTCCACATTGCACTTTAAACAAGTTGCTGTTCCTGGTTCCTAAGCGCGCGCGCCACAAACACAGTCACGAACAGCAGACGACGAAACTGCAAAGTTTTATTCCCTAAATTGTTTAATTTACTCTTTATTATTTAAAAATTTTAATTTATTTCATGTATATATCCCTGTTTTGCAACCAAATTACCCCGAAAAATTACAGATATTTCTAAAGTATATACAATCCAATGTTTCTAACCTTTTCATACATCTGGCTGCCGAAAACCATAGAGGAACGACTACATATAAGTGGATTATATATATATATATTTTTTTTTTTTGCTTTTTTGTTTTTGCTAGCACTTTTCACTTATTTAAGTCTATATTAGTATTTTGAATTTCTTTAATAACCGTATGCCAGAAATAAATGTAACTTTTAATGTTTGCATGCTAAGAATGGCAAAATCATCGTTGCCACTTTAGTGGAGGCTTCACACATACGCCAATTCATTATTATAAACTGTTTCCATGAATTCTAGTTGTCATAGTAATGCAATAATGGTAAAATTGCTTTAATATTTATGTATATATACTTCCAATACATAGCCTAATTTCACCAATTTCAACGTTTTGTGTGTATTCTTATACACAGTTTGGAGGGTGAACACATACCGAATGGCAACAGAGAGAGAGAGAGAGAGAAAGGAAGGCGAAGGGAGAAGGACAGGGGTGGCGGTGAAAGGGGGGGGGGGGGGGGGGAGAGGGTAGGTGGAGCTTTTTACGCGTGTTCGTATCCATTTCTGGATAATGGAATTTTTGTCTCTTGGTACAAGGACAAGTGTCGTTATTCTTTACGATTAGTGATTCACGATACCCTTATAAATTACGGCACTGGGTGTAATGCACTATAGTAAAATCTCGTTCTGATACGAGTGTTCGTTACAGAAATAGGTATTGCCCAAAAACGTGCTTGCACTGTTGCTGAAACCCATAGTAGGTATGCTGCTTAGTTGTCAATCAAGTTTTTTGTAATCAAGTATTTTTTACAAGCTAGCTATTGAATAAATTATTATTTTTTTTAGTCAAAACATATGCTCCTGAATGCTAACTTCCCTCTTTTAACAACTTTCTGGTCATTGCAAATTCGGACCCATAATTTCTTATGGTGCGAAAACAGAGGCCCAGGGACCGAAAACGATTGCATCACTCTACGGCGATGATCCGGCAGTAAAACATCTTCATATATCCAAAAAGTAAATAATAAAGATATATATGCACATTACGATTATAACAATTACATGAATAGCTGATAATCTGCATGAATAACTGGTAAACTGTTCTGCAAGAAATTTGAGTAAAGCAATTATTTACAATAGGTACAAAAGCCAAGATGTCGTGACATCATAATGCAGGACTTAAACGAACGTTCTAATTCCAAAAAATAATTACTTAAATTTGAATCACAATCGAGTTACTTTTTCAATAAGTAATATTTTTAAATTAATCATCATAAATATATTAAATATTGATTTTGTTCATGAAACTTACCTGACAGATATATATATAGCTGTATTCTCCGAAGTCCGACAGAATTTCAAAATTCGCGGCACACGCAGTGGGCGGCCAGGTGGTAGTACCCATTCCCGCCGCTGGGAGGCGGATATCAGGAACTATTCCCATTTTCTATTCATATTTTTTCTGTCGCCGGTCAGTAAACAACTGTTTACAGACCTCCGCCTAGGATTTTGAAACTTCATTAGCCGCTTAAGTATCCTAATTATTCTTTTGATTATTGACTGGGATTTGTGGCTAGGCATACGCTATCGTAAATTTTTTCATTGCATTTGATGTCTGAAGCTAGTTAGCCTAGTTTCAGACTTTGTTGTCTGCATGGGGTAAGGTAAGGCTACCGGAACTTTCGGTAGACACTCGCTTAGTATATATGACGTTTACATGTTTTCTTTGCATCGGTGCGGGTTTACCGCACGGTAACAGAATTCTGTACGAATCTACCGCGGCATAGCACTATAATAATGCTCTCCTGCTTATGCAAAGCGCAGCCTTATTTAGGGAAGGAAGCAGGCTGAGTGAGGGAATGGATGAGTTTGCTGGGGACCATTTCCTCGCTGGAGAAGCTTGTTTTCCCTGAATAAACAGCAATTCAGACCTCTACAATTTTTCCTCACGAAGAAATTGGAATAGCATCAAAGATCTAGTAATAATTCTAATTTGTTCCGATACGTAATACAAACCCTCGGTCCTTTAACAATAGGAAGGTAACTAGCGGCAGCTGGGACGGTCGTAAGCTTCGAACAAGGGGAGAACGGTAGTTAACTGCTTGTCCGATCGTGCGCGCGCCCGCGCGCCCGAGAGGTGAAGAATCACTTTTGCTTTCGGCCGCGGGTGTGAAGGACGTGTTCGTCATCGCTCTCTGCCCGCTTCATCGTCATATGCTTTGTTATATTGTGTTTTCTACTAATGGTTTGTTTGACTTGAAAATGAAACTGTAAGTACACTGTTTTCATTTTCATTACTTAATTATGAACCAACATGGAGCTATCGCCGTAGATGAGGTGATTTCCTCTCTTTTCATGAATTGAACCCTTGAATTATGTCTCGGTGCCGACGCTCGCGCCGAGTCATGTATTTGGGCTAAAGTGTGTAATTGAAAAATGTAAGTACTTTTTTCATTATATTTTTGCCCTGTGCGTTCGTTACCGAGAGCGTGATTGCGCTCGGCACGAACCTTTTATTTTGTATGATAAAATGCAATGAAAGTGGATTCGCAATGCAGTATTCTTTTCATTTTCATTTATTTATTTGCATAATTTAATTTGGATCAATTTCGCTCTTACCCGGGAATTGATCCTTACGATTATTTTCTGTGAAAGTGAAATCGCAAGTGCAGTATTCTGTTTCATTTTCATATATATTTTATGATAGCATCATATTATTTGGATCAAGTTTCCGTTCTTACCCGGTATTTGATCTTTTCCCCTTTAAGTTCTATGAAGTGAATCGCAAGGGCAGTATTCTGTTTCATTTTCATATTACTTTTCACTGCTGTGCGGGGGTAGGGGAAGCGAAGGTCTGCCAGGAAGTCGTCGGAAAGCTCTCCCGCGACTCCCTTGGTATCCGATTCTTCGTCTTCCTTCCTGCCCCCCGCTCAGCTTCTTCGTTGTATTTTGTATTTGGGGTCTTCCTTGCGTTCGGTGGGGCATGTCTCCCCCCCCGTGTGTGAGGGAACCCCTCTTACTAATCTGTCTGTGCTACCGCAGGTGCTACATCCGGGGGAGACGACCTTGGACAGGTATGGACCACTGCGGCTGCAGGGCGTGCCTAGCATCCACGATCTGCTGCAGCGTCTAGCGAGGTCTGGGGCGGTGACCTTGGAGTGGTCTCCACTACAACCTTCACGGCCGCTTATGCTGCTTCCCCCCCGCTGGTCTACACTCCCCATGCTGTGTCAGGTGACGCCGTCTGCCGCTTCTAGGGCCACCGGTCGCCGCCGTACCGAGGAGGGGTATGCCGCCGCCGCCTGTGTTTTCTTCGTGTTGCCTGCCCCAGACTTCCGCTGTTACCAGCAGCTCGCCCCTAGACCGGCCGCCAGTACCAGGTTCCCGCTGGCTGCCGATGATTCTACGAGGCGATGGCTGGCCTGCCGTACCTGTCGCTGATGTGGTTCCCGCTACTGGCTTGGCTGTCCCTTCTGTGTTTACCGCTGCCGCTGTTCCTGCCGCTCCTGAGCTGGTTGCTGTTCCTGTCGCTCCTGGTTCCTGCGCCTGTCCATGCTGGTCCTGCCCATGGTGTGTCTTCCCCAGTCCCAGGTCCTTCCGGACAGGTGCAGTCGGGCCGTGTTGCTTCGGCAATAGGCCCGACTCCGGCCTGGATGGAGGACCTGACGACTGTCCCTGCGTGAGCTGACGAAGAAGAGGAAGGTGTCATCTTCGTCTTCGTCTGCTACTGCCTCTTCCCCTTCGACTTCTAAGGCCCATAAGCCGAAGAAGAAGAAGGCTGCCTCTCCCCCTAAGAAGTCTCCTTCGGGAACTTCTAAGGGCCCGTCCCACCTCGGTGGGACGGGGGGTCCTTCTGCTGGTCCTCCTGCTCCTTCGGGAGCGGGGCGGGCCGTCTCCCCTTTTGTAGGAAGAGATAGACGGGGACCAGAGGAGTATCGGTTAGCTCTGGTACTTCCTCGCCTGGTGCTAGCGGCGATGCCGCTACGCCAGGTTCCGGCTCGGTCTCTCGTTCGCGGGAGATCCCGAGTGTACGCTCTCCCTCGGGAGACCGTGCAGCCAAAGTTTCGGCGCCAGAGTTCGCTCGGCGCCAAGACCACGGCACGGAGCAGAAGGCTGGCGAAAGAACCGCTCAGGTGACTTCAGCCAGGCCAGCGGCCGCTCTCGCAGCGATCAGATGGTAACCGGGTTTTCCCCATAAGAAGACTCCTTCGGGAACTTCGAACGGGGCTCGTCACACTCCGGTGTGACGGGGGGGGTTTCTTTCTGCTGGTCCTTCCTGTTCCTTCGGGAACGGGGGCCCGTTCTCCCCTTCTGAGAAGAAGAAGAAGACGGGGACCAAGGGTATGCTGGCTACCGCTGGTACACCCTCGCCTGGTCTTGGCAGCTCTGCTGCTAAGCCAGGTACCGGCTCGGTTTCTCGTCCGCGAGAAGTTCCGAGTGTACGGTCTCCTTCGGGTGACCGTGCAGCCAAAGTTAAGACGCCTGAGTTCGCTCAGCGTCATGACCGAGGCACGGAGCAGAAGACTGTCGAGAGCCGCTCAGGTGGACTCTCGCCAGGCCAGCGGCCGCTCTCGCAGCGACCAGCCGGTACCTCGGGTGGACGTGACGGTCTCTGACCGGCCACAGGTTGAGGCTGGGAAGAGGTCCCCCAGGTCCCCTCGACCGACGGTACCAGCCTCGGCTGGTTACCAGCGGTTTGCACGTGCCGCGAGGACGCTCACCGGTCTCACCGCGAAAGTGAGCTCTGCAGGTCACCTGACCGCCGCTCCCACAGGGACCGGGAGGGACGGATACGGTGACCAGCAGCAGCTCGTCTGACGCACGGGACCGGGGTCGACGTGCTCAGTCGAGCCGCTCGCCACAGGTGAGCGGCACGGCCAGGCCTGCAGATCGATCCCCACCGCGGGTTGGTGATCGGCTGCAGCCCCCCACGTACGCTGGTCCTGCCAGCGAGCGGGGGGGGGTGGGGGGGGGAGCGTCAGGTCTGTCTCTCCACTACCTTCAACTTCCTCGGGCTACACCGGAAGAGCGAGGTAGCTAGGAGTGATCGTGAGAGGTGCGCCGCTCACGATCCCGTCACGACGCCGCACGTGCCACGTATGGTCTTAGGACCAACCAGGACGTACGCGCAAGTGATTGGAGGCGACCGTCAGGGGGGGGGAGGGGGTATGCGTCTATTTCTGTCTCTCCGATACCTTCAACTTCCTCGGCATACGCCAGGAAGAGCGAGGTATATAGGAGTGATCGTGAGAGATGCGCCGCTCACGATCCCGTCACGACGCCGCACGTGCCAGGTATGGTCTTAGGACCAGCCAGGACGTACGCGCAAGTGATTGGAGGCAACCGTCAGGGATCTGTTGCTGGTCCTTCTTCTGAAGGAGGAGGGTCTTGGGAGCTGCTCTTGTTGGAGGGACTGGATGGTCCTACTCCTCAAGACGCTGTAACTTCCGAGATTCAGAGTAACTTTGCCCAGGTTATTGCACTGATTCGTCAGCACAACGACCTGGGGGAAGGGGGATCCCGCTCCCACCAGCAGAGCCATGTCTCTGCTCGAGTCGTTTTGGGGCCCGAGAGGGAACCCAAACCGACGGTGGGTTTGCCGCGATCGGAGCTTGCCGATTTCTGTCTTGAACCAGTCTCTCTCGTCTCCGGACAAGAAGGCTCTCTCAGTTTCTTTGGACCGGTGGTCGATCAAAGGCTACTTCCACCTCCTATACTGCGACAGCGGCGTTTCTCACGTGTCTTCGGACACCGTATTTAAATACTCCTTCGGACTGGGGGGGGGAATGAGTCGGAGGACGGTATCGGCTCTCTCCTGTCAGGTGTCGATCAGCCCCACACCCAGACGACGTTCACAGTGGCGGCAGACCCTTACCTACAGTGAGAGTTCGTAACCCTCCTCGGGAAAACGTTTTCTCCTGACGATTACGTTTTCCCAGACTCTGATGGAGGCCATCGCCGCAAGGCGATGGCTGCTCCTTTTCTTCTCCAACTGCTAGTTCCACTGGGAAGGCGACGGCGAGTATCCAATCCTCCATTCCCCATCTCTCCTTACGGCTACGAGGGAAAGGGGAGGGATCCTACAGAGATTTCTCTGTAGGATTCCACGCTGGGGACTGCGCTACCGGGGGACCTTCGGGTCCTACCTGACGTAAGCCCCGGTCATTGAGGAGGGATCCTGCCCCATTCTCGATTTCTACGGGAATCGAGAGGACACCAGCCGATTATCGTTTGACGAATTGGTGGGGGTTTCGCAGGACTGCTTAGATTTCTACGGAATTTCTAGCGCATTCAGAGTGTTAGAGTTTCTTACGATCTCCAAACACTTAGGCAGAGCCACGGTCCAAAGTGAGCGAGACGAGAATCCCCGATATGTTACACGATAATCGGGAACCTCGCCTATGCTCGAATTCCCTGGAATTTCTAGCATTAGGAAGAAGACTGCTGCTGAAAGAAGACTATCTCACAATAGGCGACCAACCATGGAATAGAGAAGAATGGACGGGAATATCCAGTTTGGCTTGAACTATCGTCTTAGTATTCTGTTCACCATTGAAGCTTTCCTTCGAGGAAGACTTCTTCACCCTCTTTGATAGAGACCGAAGGTGGTCGATCTCCAATCCTTATTTTGTTTTCTTGAAGGAAAGAATTTAGGATGGAGATCGTTGTTCAGAATCCTACAAATATACTACGTATATTAACCTCGCCGACATGATTCTGCTAAGCAGTTGAATGGTCCGAGGGGTAGGCGCATATCCTGGTTATTCTACGATTGCGACTTAGACGAAAAAGTATTCTAATTGAACTGCAACTCGGGGTTGCCTGCAACCTCCCAGGAGTTTCCAGTTTCAATTTATATACTTATGGTGTTGTCCAAAACACACACACCATTTAAGCTTTTTATATTTACCGAAATTCGTTTCGCATAAATATAATTGCTCGAGCATATCTTTTTATGCTCGGTAGTTCTAGACCGAACGCATTCCTTCGTGGAAAGGATTACTTGGCAACTCAGGATGACGAGTCAGCGACAGCTACTGCGTATTGAATTGCCCGAGGCATTTCAGTACCAGCTGCCGCTTTGAGATGGACGGTTGGTTATGTCTTTCTCACCTGCTTTGATTGAATACCAACCGTATCTCTGCCCAACAATCACGGACTTAAGTCTCTGATTAACGGGGATTCTCGCATACATGAATGACCATCTACTGCTGTGACGCTAGTATTCATCGTCTTCGGTATTGCGAGAATTTTAAACAGAGATATCTATTCGACTCTCATCTTTCTGTTTACCGCACGGTAACAGAATTCTGTAATAGTCTCTTGCTGCATCGTGTATCTCGATAATGCGAATTGGATTTTTTGCGGAATCTGAGTTTGTCCTCAAAATATCCTGTATTCGGAGGTGTGCAATTGTTCATTGTTCACCCCGGATTAGCAGATGTATTGAAAGACATCGCCTACTCCCACACCTGCCAGCTCGACTTCCAAAACGTTCAGCCCATGAGAAGCAAGTTCTTCAGCGGTTCTCTCCCCTCCCCGTGTTTCATTACTGAAGAACGCCCCGCTTTCATTGCACAACGGACAGCAATGAAATGGCGTTAGCGTTTTCAGTCATTTGTAAGCACAGGTTTAGAATCTTGAGATTCCTTCTCTCGATTCAGCTGGAAGACGTAGGTTGCATTCATTGCCTACCTTCGTCTTCAACGTCACATAGTGTTGTTTCTCCTTAAGCTGAGATTCAACGTCTATGAGATTTTCTTGCCATCAGGGACCTCGGTCTTTTGAAGGCAATTGACTTTCGCCTTTTGAGCTTATGCATTAAGAGAATCATCGCCGCGCCGTCCGGCATCGGTGACTAACAAATATTTGTTCCGATACGTAATACAAACCCTCGGTCCTTTAACAATAGGAAGGTAACTAGCGGCAGCTGGACGGTCGTAAGCTTCGAACAAGGGGAGAACGGTAGTTAACTGCTTGTCCGATCGGTGCGCGCGCCACGCGCACCGGGCGGTGAAGAACCACTTTTGCTTTCGGCCGTGGTGTGACAGGACGTGTTCGTCATCGCTCTGCCCGCTATTTCGTCGTGTGCTTTGGATGTTTACAATTTCTTCTGACTGGTTTGTTTGTGGTCTTGAATGAAATTGTAAGTACTCTTTTGTTCATGAAACTTACCTGACAGATATATATAGCTGTATTTTCTGAAGTCCGACAGAATTTAAAAATTCGCGGCACACGCAGTGGGCGGCCAGGTGGTAGTACCCATTCCGCCGTGGGAGGCGGATATCAGGAACTATTCCCATTTTCTATTCATATTTTTTCTGTCGCCGGTCGGTAAACAACTGTTTACGACCTCCGCCTAGGATTTTGAAAACTTCATAGCCGCTTAGTATCCTAATTATTCTTTCGATTATTAACTTGGATTTGTGGCTAGGCATACGCTATCGTAAATTTTTTCATTGCATTTGATGTCTGAAGCTAGTTAGCTAGTTTCAGACTTTGTTGTCTGCATGGTAAGGTGAGGCTACCGGAACTTTCGGTAGCACTCGCTTAGTATATATGACGGTTTACATGTTTTCTTTGCATAAGTTCAATGTAATTAGTGTAATGTGTGACTGATTACGGAAGAAGGAGGATTCATGTACGCATTTTAGAGCTCGTGTTTAGAATCAGGAGTTTTCCTCCACAGTAAACAGAAGTTAGAAATAATGAACCTTCTAACCTCCTGTAGATTTTATTTTGCCTAACCCTGGTGGTATGGCTTACGGGCCTAGAAGAAGTGTCTGCTAGAGGAATTACATCAAGTAATCTAGACTCAAAGTGCTCGCTCTCAATCAGTGTTGTGAAGTGTAGTGCCCCTTGTTGTTGTGGAGGGGGGCGTCAGATCGGCCCCATAATGCCTCTAGGCATGGACCTCTGTCGGACTCCCAGGACTCAGGGAGAGGGCTGTCGAAAGCCGCAAGAGGGTTACGGGGGCTCCCCACCGATCTGGCGTCCCTTCGGCAGAACCTGTTGACGCTTCCCAGGGTGCTAAAGATCGTGCACGTGCACGAATCTTGAAGGATTGCTTCTCGTCCTCCGAGGCGTCCTCCCCGCGCAAGGGTTGGAGCTCTCGGAAGGACTCGCGCACCCTCTAAGAAGCTTTAGAGAAGAGGACGCTTCACGTCCTCTCTCTCGTTAGGAGGGAACGTCAGATCGGCCCCAATAACGCCTCTAGGCCTAGACCTCTGTCGGACTCCCAAGGAAACCAGGGAGAGGGCATGTCAAAAGCCAAAGGAGGGTTACGGGTTTTTTCATGGTGATCTGGCTTCCTTTCGGCAGGTCCTGTTGTCGCTTCCCAGGCTGCCGAAGATCGAGCACTGTGCACGAATCTTGAAGGATTGCTTCTCGTCCTCCGAGGCGTCCTCCCCACACGGGTTGGAGTTTCTCGGAAGGACTCTCGCGCCCCCTAAAGAAGCTTTAGAGAAGAGGACGCTTCACGTCTCTCTCTCGTCACGAGAGGATGAAAGAGTAAAGACCACATTTTCCCTTTTAGAAGAATGCACGCTGCTTTTTTCCGAAGGGACATTTAAGGAGGCTCATTCATCTTGCCAGAAGAGTGATTTGAGCCTCCTGCGAGAACGCTCATGTTACATCATTTATACTTATTAAGGAGGCTCATTCATCTTGCCAGAAGAGTGATTTGAGCCTCCTGCGAGTGAACGCTCATGTATACATCTTTATACATTATTAAGGAGGCTCATTCATCTTGCCAGAAGAGTGATTTGAGCCTCCTGCGAGTGAACGCTCAGAAGTAGAGCTGTTTCAAACTCGCTAGCATTCCAAAAGAATTTGGTAATCAAGGACATTCTTGATTCCACCTTTTGGAGGAGCAACTCAGTATTCGTCCTCCTCCTCATGGCGCTCCGTATACGTTATGTAACGTTCGCTTACTTCGAAAAAAAGCAAGCTGATAAAGTTTGACGGCCGGCAAGCTGCTTTGCACAGTCAAACAACTTAGTCTCTGGGTCGGCATAAGAAGGGCAAAAGAAAAAAAAAAAAAAAAAGGTTTAGACGTGAGGAAGCTTTGGAGGTGCTCGACGTCCTATAAGTAGAGACATTCTCCAGGACGCTTCGGCAAGCACCTTTTGGGCGGGAAGACGAAAGCCATACGTCTTCCTTTAGTGTTCACACTCTTCAGGAGCAGCGTGCGGCTCTCCATGGAGACTCGCATGAGGACGCCCTTAAAAATATTCAACGTCATACGCAAAACGCGGTTCGTCATAACATTGAGATGTTGGCAAGGTCGCTCGCCAGGACGCCTCTTGCGGGGCCTTGCATGCATCAAGGCGCTCAACGAGTTCCTCTCTGAAAACGTCGTTCAGAAGACTTGGTGTTCTCATGCTCAGACACGCTCTAGCTAAGCGGAACGTTTTTTGAGGACTCAGCAGGACGCTAAGCAGGACGCTTTTTGAGACGATCGCAGACGCTTTTGAGGACGCTCAGCAGGCGCTTTCCAGGACGCTTTTGAGGACGCTCAGCAGGACGCTTTTGTGGACATTCGCCAGGACGCTTCGGTGGAAGCTCGG
>NC_087208.1:83737457-83819957 GCF_015104395.2 Macrobrachium nipponense
ATCGTTGTAATTTGATGTACTGTGACATTTCTTGGAATGTGGAGTCATCATTTAACTTCCCTTAGAGACAGAGTGCTCAAGGTGACGAGCTTAGGAATGCTGACATGTCTTTTTGAGAGGCGTGCATTGTCCTGTTGCTATGAGCACTTGATACAGAGGTGACTTATGTAACTGGTTCTAGGCAGTTCTTGGGTGTGGACATTGTGTGTGAGTTCGTACGTGCGTGCGAGCTTTTCCCTACATAATGAGATGTAGCATTACCATGAAGGGGAGATCTGTACAAGAGAGGCAGAAGCCAAGATGGCTTCTTCAAATAGTATCTTTGTTATATAGTGTTGTGCATACTGTGTTGAATGGGTAAGCATATTTTATTTTGGCCAAAGATGTGGCTGGATTATATTTGAATATTTATTTCAGAGATGTTCTATTTCATATGATTTTTTATTTTAATCTTATGCTTATCGGGGTGTTTTCCTGTCTTCTAACAGGCAGTTCTGGAGAAAGGGGAACTGATCTGAGACAAGGGGTATTGAATATGGTGACTTAATTGGTGTACTGACTAAATTGACTATGCCTAATGTTATGGCTAAACTAATGTTAGTTATTTGATTAATTACCGAGGTTATCTGAGTTTAACATTTCATTTAATCATTCTGTTAAGAACCTGAGTTAATTTAGCTAATACTTTGCTTTTAAATAAATGCATATTTTTTTAAGTTCCGTGCCTGATTTGATGGCCTTAGATAATGGAGGGGGGAGGTGTGCCGTGGAGAGAGAGAGAGAGAGAGAGAGAGAGAGAGAGAGAGAGAGAGAGAGAGAGAGAGAGGGGCTTGTTACCAGTTGCCTTAGACGCAGATCCATTGCTACCTTTTAATAAATACCGAGATTAGATTCTAATCTGTGGTTATTCTATATATATATATATATATATATATATATATATATATATAATATATATATATATATTATATATTATATATATATATCATAAAGAGTAGCTAGTATTTTTTTTGTATTCTTCACACACACTCGCACACACAAGTGACTGAACTCACGTCGTTCTTTTGGTAAATATAGTTAGTACTCTAACTTTTACCGTTCATATACTATACCATATGTACAGTTTTCGAGAGTATGCCAAATAATTGCAGTGTGCTTTTCTAGCATTAAAAGAAATCAGTTTCTAGGATCCATTTAGTTACGATGTAGTGCAAGAATAAAGGCAGTTTAACCAATTTGTCACCATTTTAATGACTTGGTTATTCTACTGGAAGAAATGGCTACCGATCTGAAAGAAAATGTAGATACAAGAAATGAAGCCAGTCAGCGGTTGCACCGGATTCTTACCTTTCATTTCCTTGCTTTACTTTCTTTTGGAATCTTATATTATCAAAATAGATTGCATTATATATATATCATAAAGAGTAGCTAGTATTTTTTTTTGTATTCTTCACACACACTCGCACACACAAGTGACTGAACTCACGTCGTTCTTTTGGTAAATATAGATAGTACTCTAACTTTCAAGACCATCAATGCTGCCAAAAACTTAAAGGCACTTGAAACGTATTTCTATGAAAACAGAGAAGCAATCTGTAATGAGTCTGTCAGTGCAGCATTGGAACTAAATGAGAATTATGATGTTACGGTAGAGCTGAGGACCAAATCAAAGAAAAGGATGCCAGGAGAAACAGCTACTGATGTAGGCTCAGTGCAAAACAAGAGATCATGCGCCTAATGAAAGGTAAAATAGATAATAGACTGCAAACTGAATTGAAACAACGTAGCACAAGACTTGAAGATCTAGACAACAAGTTTGGGTTTCTGCTAGACTTAGAACAAATTCTTAAAAAAGGTAAAAGTTCGGGATTACTCGATGATGAGAGAATGAAGGAAAACTGTGTTTACATGTTGGTGAATTCTACAATAGTGATTTGGATGGTAATGAACTTTTTGAGGAAATCGTAGACTGAAGAATACTCTTGGCAAGTAGAATGGATGTTCAGATTTCCACTCCAGAGAAGCTCATCCAATTCATTATACAATATGGTGAAGAAAACGTTTTTCCCAACTTAAGAGTAGGAATCCAACTTATTCTCAGAGTAGCAATTTCAATTGCAAGCTGTGAAAGTTCGTTCAGTAAACTGAAATTGATTATGGTTTATCTCAGAGCCTCAGTGGGACAGGATAGACTTATTGCTCTAGCATTTCTTAGTACTGAGCGTGAAGAGGTAGAACTCAATAACTTTGATGAAGTTATTGATAATTTTGTTTCAGCAAAGTCTCGCAGACTCCAAATATAATTGCCATCAACTTTTATTTTTTTTTTTTTTTATTAAGTTTTAAGGAAAGTTCTTTGATTGGTAAGGGCTATTAGAGAATGACCAATCAAATATTTTTGTGCAGAATAGTGTTAGTAAAATATTTGTATCCCCCTCAATAATGTTGGTATCACTAAACTCCAGTACTTTAAGTAACGAGTTTGCATCACTGTGAAGTTTGGTGCATTTAAAAATTTGATATAAACCTGATTTTATCAATGCTAATTTCCACGGTTTTTCAGTTCAGAACTTCAGGATTATGCATTGCTTTTTGAGTGATTTTTTTTAAATACATCCCTTATTTTATTTATTTATTTTTTGTGTGCAGAATAGTTTTGGTAAAACATTTTCATCTCCCTCAGTAATGTTGGTAAGACTAAACTCCATGATTATACCTTCTGATAATAAATAATGTTAACTCGCACCAGTAAACTCAGTATACCTTCTAGCAGTAAATAATGATAGCTTGTTATTCATGTTGTCAACTGAATCATTGTGGTACAGATCCAGAATCCTTAAGATTTATTCCATGACAAAGGGCGCCATTCTCTGTGCTTGCCCTGGGCGCCAGAACCCTAGTTACGCCTCTGCCTCCAACTGTTGAATTACAGAGGAAAGAAACACAAACTACATACTACAACATATAAGAAATGTCGGTAAATGCCGCACGAACGTTAGGTATTACGGTTGGCCTTATATTTATAACTGACAAAATCAATACAACATTTTTAGGTCAATTGTCCTTCGTTTACTGGAATACCAGAATGCATTACCACCTTGAAGCATTATTCCTTGTATTTCATAGTATACTGACATTTACATATGCTTATTTATTGAATTGTCAATTATATTTTGCTTTCTAAGTGACCTATTCTTTCTGTATTTCACTGGAAACTTGAATTTCAAGTCAATGGCTGCTGTAGACTTGCTCTATACGAATAGGATTCATCTTCTTAATAATAATAGTAATAGTATATATGTATATATATATATATATATATATATATATATATATATATATATATATATATAGCGAATTCCACAGGAAAATGATAGTCAGAAATCCAAGCGCTTTCGTCTTTACTCAGACATTGTCAAGGAGTTAATGAGGTACAATTGGAGAGAAAGGTCTCAGGTACAACACAAGATCAAGAATACCAGATGGTTAATTGTCAAAAGGGTTAAAAATTAAAAGAGATAATCCAGGATTATCGGATATCACACGGTCACAAACCTAAACAGATTGACCCTAACCGAAATTACAAAGTACCTTTACAGTCCAAAACATGTAAAAACTGAATATATTAATTTTGTTGCTTATATTTATCTACAACTTTTTTCGTTATGAAAGCATCAAGTTTAAATAAACCAAGACTTAAATTTAGATCATTTCTATTATTTGACTTGATGAAACAAGATTCAATGATATTCCTTTTTAACTGTGTCATTCCATGGGATTAAGGCTCTTGCTTGACTCCAGTTAATAGGATGGTCTAAATCTCTCATATGTACGAATAATGCAATTGATATTTGCCCAGTTCTCACAGAATACTGATGCTGTTTGAGACGTTGTGAAAGAGATTTACCGGTTTGTCCGTAATAGACTTTATCACACAATGTCTGGGTAAAGACGAAAGCGCTTGGATTTCTGACTATCATTTTCCTGTGGAATTCGCTTATTTATGAAGTCACGTGCATCTACTGTGATTTTTAAGCATATATATATATATATATATATATATATATATATATATATATATATATTATATATATACATATCTGTCTATCTATCTATCTATCTATCTATCTATATATATATATATATATATATATATATATATATATATTATATATCACTATATATATATATATATATATATATATATATATATATATATATATAGTATATATAATATATATATATATATATATATGTATATATATATATTTTACCCGCAGCGCAGTGGTAAGGTTCTTTCCTACCAGTCGAGAGGACTGGGGTTCAAATCCCGCTGCTCACCGGTGGCTAGGGGATGGCGCCATTGAATAATCCCGGTCGACGGCCAACCTAGCGCTCTGAGAACTCTAGGGTGAGTGAGAGAATAAGTACCAGCCCTCTGCCTGGGGGGTTAAACAGAGGGCCTAGTGACACACCAGCATCGTGTCTTAGGCAATAGTACCTGTCCCCCACTGGCTGTCGGCCAAAGAAATAGATCGGCGAGGCTCACGAGGATTTCAACTTCTAACTAAAATATATATACACACACACACACACACATATATATATATATATGTATACATATATATAAATTTTCTTTTATAATCGAATAAACTAACATCAACATTGGTTCAGTCATTAGCCTCTTAGCGACGTCAGTCACAGCAATATAAAATTCAATTATTATTTACCATTTCATCCAACTGCTTTTTCGAACGTCTTTGCGTTATATCTCAATAAAACTCTGGCTGCAAAATGGACTTATTTGAATACAATCCTTGTTTCTTATAAGAATAAACCGTTAATTTGCTCTTCTTGCTCATTTCTCCTTTCACGGCAAGTCACCCGCACTCTCATATCCTGTTGCACCTTACTGCTAAAAAGTGCATTAAGAACTCATATTTTTTTCTTGTCTGTTTATTGACTATATATATATATATATATATATATATATATATATATATATATATATATATATATATATATATATACGTATACATAAAGGATACAGGCAGGACAGCCAGCTAACCAGTGAGACATATGAAGATAAGAGGGCAGTGGAAACAGACTGGTAGGTATACATTTGGCTTTAAAGAGATTATTGTATAATTTATTTGTATTTATAATCTACAATATTTATTCTTTTATTACCGCATTGAAAATTATACTTGTCATCGAACGTCGGCACAAATAATTGAAGTTTTGATGTACCTACCAGTCTGTTTCCACTGTTCTCTTATAAATATAGAAGTATATGCTATATATTCATAAATGTATAAGTATATACGTGTATGTTTGTGTGTGCATATGTGTATGTGTAAGATGCTCTGTTATTCACAATTCCCAGACTAGGTAAAGATTTATTTATTAAGTAATGTCAGTAAATCTTTACCTAGTATGGGAATTGTGAATAACAGGGACTATTACGCATCAACATGCACACACAAACATCTATATATATTATATATATTATATTATATATATGATATATATATATATATATAATTAATATATATATATATATATAATATATATATACTTACATATTTATGTATGTATATATACATACATACATATATTATAAATATATACACACACACATATATATATATATAATATATATATATATATGCTGAAAAGGCAATAAAAACGATTGCCCACTTGGCTATACTATGCAAGGTGAGAATGGGTCTATTCAAGCTCTAATAAGTATATCTGAAGAACGACAGGTATATGTATGTATGAGAGGCAGTAAACTTTTATCCTTCTCGTGGTCAGGTCGGCAACGTGACCTCTTTGTGATTATGGGACCTGGGTTCGTTCACCACTACCGGACATCATAGTTTCTTCATATATCTTCCACTTGGATCTTAAGTCTTTGTAGTGACAAGCGAATCCAAAAAAGTTAGAAGAATTCGATAAGTTAATAGGGCATTATGGCTATTACAATTACATAGTATGTATCTGGTAATATATATATATATATATATACTATATCTATATATATATATATATATATATATATATTACATACATATAGAATCTACTGGTCATTTTTACTAGATAGATGTGAAATTGTAATAGCCACAATTCCCTCGCAACTTCAAATTCTTTGCTCTTTTTTTTGGATACGCTTGTAACTACAAAGCCTTGTGCTCCAACTTCAAGGAAATTTGGAAAAATCATGGTATTCCTCGCCTTACTACTGATACTAGAATACAATCTCTTTGCAGACAAATACCGTGCTTGATTGTGGGAGATAATTGGGAACCCTTTGGAAATACTGCTTGCATTGAAATAACCCGCTTTGCGCAAATCCTGATCTATTTGTCTGGCTCATTTTCCAGTCACGTGTTTCCCGTGGACCAGCAATCAACCACTTCATTAATTCCAGGACCTACCCACAACTTAATGTAAATATAGTTTATTTAAAACTAAAGTCCAGAGTTCATGCTCCTCCTTTTTCAGTAATAATGGCCCCCTGCCATAGACTTTGTGATAATTCTCGTCCCTCCAGTCCAGGCCATTTTTAAGAGTGTTAGAATACATTTTCAAGAAGGGAACGAGCAGATCATTAAAATACACACACACACACACACATATATATATATTATACACACACACGACACACACACACATACACACACACACACACACATATATACTATATATATATATATATATATATATATATATATATATATAAATATTGAACTTTTTGTATGTGCAACGCACAGTTTGTTAGCTGGCGGGGCTTGGGTAATTCAAAATATTGCCCAACAAAACGCATCTTTATGGCTCTTCCAGATTGGCTCCCTGTGTCTATGGGGCCAGAATAACCAGTCAGCTACTGGCATAACGATGACACGTGAAGTGCATTTGAAACAGGCCGCCCCAAGCAGTCAAATCGGTTCGTTATCTGCTCCCGTATCGAGCAGACTGGGTCAGTCACGAGTGCCCGGCACTCAGTGCAGTCGGGGTGCCCACAAGAGTCCCAAATTCCGACCGGATGTGCGCTAGTATAGTTAACATAACAATAACGAGTAAAGGCCACCTGTGTAGCTAAAAAGAATACACTTGTGTCAAACTTTCCCTCAATTATTATTTCTGTATGTCCTACATCGCATGCATGTCCATTTATTACTTCACTCTCGCGTTTTCATTCATATCCCGAACCTGTAAATGACCGAAAATCAGGTTATGTATATATATATATATATATATATATATATATATATATATATATATATATATATATATTCGAGACAGACAAGACGTTAATTTGGTTACCAATATAGAAAAATATGAGTTACTTGATGCAATTTTTGCCAGCAAGATGCAATAGGATGACAGATCATCATAAATTTCAACATGGTGAACAGCCACCAGTTGACAATAGCCCGAAGGAGCTGAGTGTCAAGCAAAAAGCAGGACTGCCATTGGTGCGGTTGACGACGACCAAATGGTCATTGCAAAGAATACAACCCTAACCAAATTTAATAGACACTTATTTCTATTCTGTCACAGTTACGAGCAAAATCTATGTCAATACTCGGTAATATGGAAATGAGAGCTCCTACCTCGCATTCCCAATGCAAGATGGGCCACTTCCCTGACTCTATCTCGTGGTCGGGAACGTCGTAGTAAGTGCGGCTGTGACTGCTGCTAATACCGTCTTCACCTGTCCTCAGGGGGTAGTTATTTTCGGAGGCGAACTTCTTCGGGTGGAACCACTTCGGCCAAATGTGTGAACCTGCGACAAACTGGACACAAGTTTCTCTCGGTATGGGGTCGACCGGCATCCACAGTGAACACACCTGGAGCAATAGTTATTATTACTATTAATTATTGTTATTATATTGATGAAATATGAAACTGGAATAAACCTATCTCAGCTTATAATAACAAATACCAAATAACTATAAAATGAAACTAAGGTGTAGTTAAAAACTATTAACAACAACTAACCTGAATGTGTCACTATACTCTGCTTTTTTCCATTTGTCCATCTGCCTGTGGTGTTTTTGTATGGTAACACTGCGTCCCGGGCTTTAGATAGTTAAATTCAGCTTACATTCAACGATTATAATAACATCCTATTTCGAATATTAACAGTGTACTTCGCATACAGTAAATAAATTATTAAAGCACTTTTCAGTTGCAAATATGCACCCAGATATCCTTTTATTTACCTAAAACTTACACATAGCTTAACTATCTAAAGCCCGGGACGCAGTGTTACCATACAAAAACACCACAGGCGGATGGACAGATGAAAAAAAACAGAGTATAGTCATAGAAAAAATAAACAACTGACGAAAAGAAAGAATGCTTGAATGATAGATGCACCCCAGGAGCAGAGCTGGAAGCAAAGGTATGTAGCAGGTTACCCAAGGCACCAACTACCAACTACCTGTTGAGGTACGACCACTGGAGTGACTAAGGCGTAAGGGCCCTTCTAAGGCTGACCCAGTACAGTTTGTTGTTGGGCCCTTCTCTGGTCACAGAATTTTTCTATGCTTAAACCAACTTAGAATAGTTTGGCATATTCACTATATATCTTTTACTCTTAACAAACACTTGACAACACTGAACTTCATACGCTTCTTACTCTTTTTTATCTATCCTTTCTTGGTGTTCACAGGAGATTCACTAGCCTGGTATGCATCATCTCTTTGAGGAGAAGGCCACTGCGAAATAAACTTCTTCAGTCTTGGATGGTGTCTTAGCCTTTGTACTGGGGTCTTCTACTGTTTTGGATTAGGGTTCTATCTTCTTCTTGTTTTGCAAATTGTTTGCACGGGAGGCTTTGTAGAACGGTCAAGGATGCCAGGTGGTTTAGCAAGAGATGCCTTACCCTTGTCATTTTTTCTTCATCTTTATCCATAAATTCATTTTCAAAACCACCACTACTGTCCTTCCACCTTTCAGTGCCTGGCAAAACAAGAGGCGTATTTGTCCTTGTTGGGTGTGCCCGCTCCTCCCAGTCAACCAGTTTCATTCCAGCGGTAATTTTGTCTTTTCATTGGCTTGTTTTACCTATTGTTATTTCTTTCTGGTGATATCAAACTTAATTCTGGACCACAGCATCAATCATGGAAATGTCATATTTTATGAAGCTATTCCCATGGATCATTTAAGAATGAAAAGGACTTGTATGTTGCTGCTGTTTACTTTGATATCCTCTTTTGTTTTGAAACTCTTGTGCCTTAGTTGCAATATATTTCAGAACTGATGATTCCAGAGTTTAAGAAGCCCATTTAACACAAGCATAATACCATTCTAAGGGGCCAGTGGAATGGCTCTATAAATTAAAGCAAGTTTCCCCGCCTCTCATAAGCCTCTGCATGGGTGTGGATGTCACGAAACATAAGTGGTTAAGTCTGTGGAAGACAAATAAACCTTATTTATTTGCTAGCTGTATGAACCCAGATTTAGATGACTCTTCATGGCTGCTTGCTTACCAAAAGTGCAGCAGTTCAAGTTTTGCTCCTTTTTCATTGTTAAATACAATGCTCATCACAATGGCTGGCTGAACCCAATTACTGCCACAGATAATCATAGTGTTGCTACTTTAGACTTCTCCAATATTTCTGGTTGTGAACACTTTATAATGAACCCTTGCATTAATATAGAGACTACCTTGGTTTTGTATTCACATATGTTATAGGGATTGTATCTTGTGGAGTTGGTTTGCCAGTGGGTTCATCTTATCTTCGTTCAGATGGATCAGGTTGTTCCTGCTCTTAGTTTTTCAAGAAAGGTATACTCTGTGATCTGATTGAGCTCTGGTGGAATGATATTCTTAAAAGTCAAAATGTTATTGAGTGTTTAAATAACCACCCTAGCACCAATTATCGACAGGGGAATTCCTTCTAAAACTCTGAAGTTTTGTTTTAAAGGTAAGCCATAGTTTAATGGTGTATTTTATTTTGCGTACCAGGAAGCACAGGAAGCTGATCGTTTACAGAGGAATAATCAGTTGGACTTTTTGTGGAGTAATTCCATGAGCTTAGAGGTCAAGCTCAGGTGATCTATGGGAGAGCTGAGAGAACCTATAATTTTTTTTTTTTTTTTTTTTGGGGGGGGGTGTGTTTGAAATAGATCTTGCACTCCAGCAGTGATGTCCGTAAATGGTGGTTTACGCTTAAGCCACTACTCTTTGGAGGTGATTCAAGCATGCCTCCCCTTACAGTAGGTGATGCATCTGCCAAACAGAAGACAGAACTTTTGATTCAAGTCTTTGTGAGGAAGCAGTGTGGTGAGTCCGTGATGTTGCCTCAGTCAAAGTTTTGTTCAGTGGCCTTTCCGGTCCAGAGAAGTCAAACTTTGCTTCTGGGCTTTAACAGTTTTGGGAGCTTAGACCCTTTTTAAGAAAGATTGCTGACTTTATTGTTCCTAGGATTACTACTAGTTTTAAAAGCTTAGTTAGGTTTGTAAGTTTTCCTTGCGTTTGCAGGAAAGGAAACATTGCTACATTACCTAATGGACTATTTAATACCTCATACCCATCTGAATATAGGTCGAATTTAGAAACTGCCCTCTAAGCATCTTTTTAGGCTTGTTGAAGATAATAACATCAGATCTCATATTCTTCCTGAGACTTGTCATCGAAAAATAATGTGAATATCTTAGGTTACTGTATATAGCTTTTATTGACCTAGAAAAAGCATTTGACTCAGTATCTAGAAACAAATTATGGAGATTTTTTGGAGAGTGTATGGACTGGATGGTAGACTGGGGTGGCTGCAAAAAGAGCACATATACGAACCACTCACATTGACAAAGTTATAAAGGACTTGAAAGAAAGAAATAACATTACAGGAAACATTATCCTTTTGCAGATGATATAGCTTTCTGGACATATGACCAAGAGGAATTAGAAGGAGCATTGGTATGCTCAAATGATTGTTTAATAGAAGCAGGACTAAGAATGAATAAAAAAAACAGAAATATTAACAGTCAGGAAACAACCTCAAGCACCAATAAACGTACACCACACATTCGAATATCTAGGATGTTTGTTTACAGATGAGGTCGATTAAAACAGAGAGGAAATTACTAAAAGAATAAAGAAGTATAACAGATGCTCTGGAGCCCTTTATCCAATGATGAAAGATGCGTAGCTATGTACCGAGAACAAAAATAAACAAAACAAGAAGAGAGAATGAGAAATGGGAATTTTAGAGAAGAGCAGGAGTGGCAACTGTGATGAACAAGATTGAGAAGGGACAGCTGAGATGGCTGGGTCATCTGATGAGAATAGATAAAAATAGTATTGCAAAGAGAAGATGGAATTGAATACCTGAAGAAAGGAGATCGAGAAGTCAGTGCTGGAATGATGAAGTGGAGGAGATCCTAGCAAAGAATAATAACATGCCAGCAATTGACGAACTTAAAAGATATTGAATATTTGAAGACGGAGAAGATTGGAAAAGACGACTGACCCCACTGACAGGCTGAAGTAAAAAGAAAAATAAATAACTTGTTACCAGTATTAAAGTTTGGGTTTTGTAAAGGACTTGGTATTTGTGATGCACTCTTGTCAAAACCTACCATCTTGCAGAGTGTTCCTGATAAAATGCAGATGCACACATGATCGGTCTACATTTTAGCATAGCTTTTGACCATGTGAATCATGGGAATTGGTTAAACTTTTAATAGTATTTTGAGTGAAAGTTTCAAAGGCAGAATCCAATGGGTCTGTGTTGACGGCCAGTAAAGTAGCTTTAGTGAAGTCACTTATTTTGTTCCTTAAGGTAGTGTTCTTGGGCATTTACTATTTATTACCTATAATAGTGCCATGTGGCAAGGTCTGGAGAACAAACTGGATGCATATGCTGATGATGCTACTCTTTGCTACTGTTTCTTTTCTGTCCCTAAGGTCTGTAGTTGCAGAATTCTTGAATATAGATCTGTCACATATTCGAGAGGGGAGTAGGCTTTGGAAAATGAATCTTAATCCTTTTCAACTCAAACTATGATAGTTAGTCGATCCAGAACACTTTTTTTCTCTGCACCTGATTTACGTTTAAATGATACAGCTTTACATGTTAATGATTCTTTTAAGATTCCAGGTGTGATTTTGATACGAAATTGACTTTTGAGAGACATATTCATAATATTGTTTCCTTTGTTTTCCAAAAAGCTGGTATCTTGTGGAAATGTTTTGGAATATTTCGGGATGAAGCCATTATACCTGATTGTTTCAGCTCTTTTCATTCTTCCCTGTTTGGAATGCTGTTCTCCAGTGTAGTCTTTCATTGCTGACTCTTATCTCAGACTCTTGGATAGAGTTATGTTATCAGTCAAGTTTATTTTCCTGGCTCTTAATGTTGACCTGTGGCATAAATGACAATTGAGTTTTCGTGTTTGTTGCATCAAATGTGCTACAAAAACGCCACTCTTCATCTGACCTAGCTCTATTTTGCTCACAACATTGGCCAGGCTGCAGCTGCAAAAACTGTGTTGTTTTCTAGCATTAAGCTTAATAGTACCCGGTTTGCTACGAGTCCTAACCTGGCTACATATAACTAAAATGTGGAATAGTTTGCCTAGTGCCGTTGTGGAATCTCCCGATCTCCAAATATTTGAGCAAGGAGCAAATTCATTCCTGATAAATGCTCTAGTCCTCAGATCTACTTATTTATCACCTGTTCCTGAAAGTTGTCTGCCTCAGCAAGCTGATTTTCGTTTGGAGCCCCGTGGGCTTGTTGACTCTACCCTAAACGTTTTCAGCTGAAGAGAGAGAGAAGAGAGAGTAAGTGAGGAGAGAGAGAGAGAGAGAGAGAGAGAGAGCGCCAAGCCATGGTTTAAGAGACTCTGACTCAGCCGGAGTCTAATAACATTGTTTCTAAGGTCACTGCCCGGTAAGAGGCGACCTGAGGGTACCCAGGGCCTACAAGCAGCTGCATTCCAATCAATTAAGTAAATTACACTTGGGAGGAGGGTGACACCCTGAAGGCCCCAAACAACGCAAGCCATTTCATTTCTTTTTTTGGTTCTCGGCTGGGTTTCTGGGATGAGGTTGCTAACCCCTTGCTCTCAATTTGACCTTCAGCTGATGCTGGTATGTAGTTACCCATTCACAGCTGAGTTGACCAATGAGGGCAGGCGGGGCCCTGTCTATTTCATCAACCTCTACATAAACACACTATGATGAGACTAACAAAATTTAATCTAAACATCATTCGCCACACCTCTTATCAAGAGACGTTGCCTGACCTTATGCCCATCGATGGGGTAATAGGCCTGGTCGTGATGCCAAGGGGTCCTCTTATTTGTGCCCGGTTCCTTGTTGAGGACGTGCTCGTGGTAGAAGGACACTTCGTTTGACCTCATGAACTGAGAGGCCAGCGAGGCTGCGGGCGACTCGAACACGTACTGCCGGAACTCCTCGATCCACTGCCAGTTGCAGTAGTCGTCGAAGTAGGCGCCCTCTCCCTCCTTGGCCTGTAATCGTAGTAGTAATAGTTGTAGAACCCTTACTGTCTCTTGCTTTATTACTAACAATAATAATAATCGTACTAACAATAATAATAATAATAATAATCGTACTAACAATAATAATAATCGTAGTAGTAATAGTTGTAGAAGCCTTACTGTCTCTTGCATTACTACTAACAATAATAATAACAACCATGATTATGCGGGAAGAAGACCTTCATTAATACAGGTTTTATTGAAAATAATGGCTATTTCAGCCCCGTTTATTTTGTATAGAATTTTCTCTATTCTTCTTATTACTGACTTTTCTTCTGTAGTCAAGTTGACTTTCAAACGCCAAATGGGGGATTCATGTCAAAAACATGGATTTGGTCAAACTGAATATATCTTTTTCAATAATAATGATACTTATATCAACACCATCAGCATCAATAACAACAACGAACATAATAAAGTTTGTACTTTCCTTTATTTGACTTTCAGTAATAATAATAATAATAATAATAATAATAATAATAATAATAATAATAATAAATAATAATAATTCCATTTGCATTAAAACGGGTTCATATGCGGCATCTATTGTTATTTTGCGACAACTTATCTTGAAGGCTAGGAAGGCTTCAAGGTCACCTAAGGGGAAATAAAAGGCTCAGGTTTTGTATCATTTTTTATCACCAGCACAATCTGGAGATAAGAAGATAACTGTACACTCACCTTATTGTTACTATCTATTTTAAAACTGTTCAGTTTAAATGACTGGATCTGGTGGTCTTTCAAGCCTCATTGTGATTCACTGCCGCTCACACTAGATTCATGAATAAGTTTGGTAAAAGTTCTGAGCTTTGGTTTTATGAAAGATGATGCAAGTCCCAGTTGCATAACTTTACATGATTATGATCTCAGAAGCCTAATTGACAACAAGGTCTGTCATTTGTCAATGGTCACTCATTCAGACACTGACCCAAGTTAATATTCACTTTCGTAGATACATCTGTTGGCAATTAGTTGGAAAAGTTAATGTTCCCAAAAGTTACTATTTCAAAAGCCAATAAAGTGGTGCTGTATTTTACTATGTTCTTCTTTGGTAAGAGAAACATTGCACATCCAGAACTACAATCGCATGAGTGGAATTGCTGTACTGCAGTTTACATATAGTAAGGTTATTTTAGCATCAGAACTGTGCGAACCGGGAAAAAATGTGTACCAAATACTCCTTCACCATTGTGTTCAGATAGGTCCCTAGTATTACATAAAAAAAAAGAGAAAAAGAAAGAAAAAACTAACGTCCGGGTCCCTTAGCTAATTTTTAAGGGGACAAAAATCCCGAAAATCGGATTTTTTTTTTTTTTACTTTTTTGCTTTATACTCCTCCCTGGGTCACCAATAGAGACTTACTGCCACACCTACATATGCTTTGTGAATATACTCTTGTTAGACATCTTATGTCTATATTTTACCAGTGATCAGGAGCACAGAAGGAAGTGCTAGAAATATATAGTTTCAATGTTCAAATTGTGTTTTATGGGTCTTTCATCTTCATATGTATATGTACATACATACATATACACACACACACATATATATTAATATATATATTAATATATATATATATATATCTATATATATATATATATATATTATATAATTATAATTCTTATACTGTAAGTTTTGTAATGGAATTATAATTTTGGTAATATGATTAATTCACCTCAGAAACTGTGTATCATGTTATGAAATGTATGTTTTTGTGTTCAGATTCCCACATTTAAAGATAACACATGTTAAGTAGAGTAACTTATCATTTTGCAACATACGTAAGACAGAGAGAAAGAGTAAGCGCTTATATGTAAGCCCCTGGAGAGGGTTGTTTTTCACATCTTGAGAATGCCTTAGTTCAGCTGATTTTTTATTGTCCTAAAGCGGCTCCTATAACGAAACAAGGGGGCCTTGTTCATACACATATGCGAACGCAGATGACGTAATATGTTTTCGTCTTGAACTCGATGCTAACCGGCCCCCATATGCCCATACGCATATGGAGATAGAGAACTGTTCATTCGATTCTGATAAATGGTTGGGTGCATTAGGGAGAAATCTCTCTCTCTCTCGCTCATTCGCGAGACTGTTTCATTAACGTAATGTAACTCACATTTATATATGAGCTGGTCACTCAGTTAGTAATGTATGTGTTGTTTGTGGAATCTGAGCATAGTGTTATTAATATTATTTTTGTGAAGGCGCCTACGAAAGTGTAGAAGATTGTAACAGGCCTTTCTTTTGAGTGAGAAGTTGCCACTGCGTATACAGGTAATTTACAAATGTTTTGAAGTGCACTTCGAGGTTTTATTTACAGTGTTTGGCTAAAATTATTTTACTTATGCATTTTTCTTATGCTTTGTTCTTTTGACATGTCCATTTTATATGCTTAATGTTTGTGCTGTCAATGCTTTAATTGTTTTCATATTATGCATTATGTTTTTTGCATTGTCTTTATTTTGTTTAATTAGTTTGAATAAATTCTGATTGTGTAATTTTTTAATCTTACATTTGTGAATCAATTTGTATTTTATTAAATTTCATTTAACTGTTACTTTACATCATTTTAATGAACTTAGACTGATTGTTTTCTTGACTGTTCAGTTCTATAAGGGATCACTGTTACCTTTAGAGTATTCAGTCGTTTAGTATTCGTGATGAAGGGTCAGGTCTGGCTGTAGTGAGGTAAGCAATAACCAAGTACTTGATCAAACTGTGCCCCAAGTACATAGGGTGTCCTAGACCCAGGAATAAAAGGGTCTCTTGCGCTAACAAGTACAAATGGTAAGTGTAGTAACCAGATACTTGGCAATTTGGGTTAACAAATATTAATGGTGTCCAAGCACAGATCTTTGGTTACTACCCACAAGTATTAATGGTATCCAGACCCAGATACTCTAGGCCACTTCGTCAATATATATATATATATATATATATATATATATAATATATATATATATATAGATATATATTATATATATATATATATAATAATATATATATGTGTGTGTGTGTGTGTGTGTGTGTATGTGGCACTGGAAATGCTAGTAATTAAAATTAGTTCGGCAACAAGTGATGCACATTGGAATGTGTAGCAGTACAGCCTCGAGTGTTTTGGAAAATATGAAAATATTAGTGAATTCTTCAGAATGTCGGAACTAGACTGTCACAGAATTTCCAAGCCTCACCAGCGAGAGAGCGGGGCGTGCAAGATGATCTGGTTTGTTGGAAGTCATGATCGTGATGTCAGAAAAATACAGTTGCGTGTATATCAGAATCTTGAGTAGACTAGCGTGAGCACGTTTGTACGTCCATTAAGGTGTGTATGTTTGTATGTCCATTAGGGCGCATGATACTAATACAATCCCTGATGTAGTGAGTACTGTGGTAATTAAACGACAGACTTTTGTAGTGGTCTCCAGAGACTTTGGGAAGCCGAGGAGGCGTTTAGAAGATCCTTCTGATAAGGTAAAGGACATTTAAAAAAACAGTGACAGTTATTTTTCAGATACTCTGAAAGGGGAAGTGCTCTGCGACACTTAATATTATTGGATAACACTGCTATATTACATTTCTCACAATTGTGGTTTCTTTTACTGATGGATTCGATTTGTCACTACCGAAAATGAATTCTCTATTTGATATTTATTTGAGAAAGACTGATGGTTGTTTTTTGACAGTTAAAATAGTTCGTGACAGTTTTATTCAATATGATTATGCAGAGCAGTAATGGTGTTTCATAGTTTTGGAAATTTAAATTAATTTTCCTTGATTTTCATGTTATCTCTTTTGGGAAATAAAGACTATTTTTGTATCTCAGGGTTTGAATGAGCCTAGATTTAATGACTGGTTTTAGCTACGGAAATGTCATGTTGCTGGGATCGTCAAAGGAAGGTCTTGCTACTAGAATTTATTTTTCCTCTAATTAGAACAGGGTTCATTAGACACTGTAGCATACATAAATGAGAGAAAGTCACTCACCATCAGTCTCTCCCCATACTTGGATGGATTCTTAAGATTCTTGTCGATTCCCCGACGGACTTTCTCCACCCAGTTGCTGTCGAAGACACCCTTCACCAGTACAGCTCCATCGCGGTGGTATTGTTCCACCAGTGCTTTGTCTACCTCCACTTCCTCCACCATTCTCTTGCCTGTTAGCTAAATAAACAAACAAATAACTAATTCAATAGAGGTGCTCACACATATAGTATACATAAATACACATATTCATATATATACGAGTATGTATATATATATATATATATATATATATATATATATATATATATATATATATATATATATTGTTACGAAGTGCCAAGTATCTGGTTACCATTCATCAAATATTACCTCACCAAAAGCCAGACACCTGAACCCTCATAACACGTATTAAACGACTGAATACTCTAAAGGCAACAGTGATCCCTTAACACTTACCAGTATTGCAGAAAATCAGACTAAGTTCATCAAAACAGGTGTGGGGTAATCTTGTAAGTAATTAGATTAATCAAAGAACATCACTCCATCAACAACTTTAAAAGTCTAAGTATTTCCCTGATTTCAGAAGTCCAAGTACTTCCCTGGTTCTAAGTCACTTCAAGTAAATTGAAGGAAAGCAAATCAATTACCACTCTATGATTCTACCTATCATAATCATAATCATATGCAAATATACTGGTTATAAATGAAAATACTTATAAAAATTTTAAATACAAAAATTAATTATTAAATTCAAAATATATAAGTGAAATTCACAATATCAGGGAAAATTACTGTTACTTGAAAACAAAGTAAAGTTTAATTAATTCTTGAATCAAATTAAGTAAAATTAAATCAAAATTATTTTATCACAAAATTCAAGAAAATCAATTCAATTGAATTTCAAAAGTGTTAGGCAATAATTGAAAATTAGAAATTAGTTCACAAGTACTAAACAATAATAAAACTTGAAAAGAATTCTAAGTAAATGCAAATTAATTCACAATGTTAAATTTAATTAAATGTGCAATGATTAAGCAATGAAAATAACTAAGTCCATTAAATTGTGAATACAAATGAAAATATAAAATAAAAAGGCACACTTCAATAAGAAAATGAACAAGTGCACAAACAGTGGAACAAACACAAAACACACAAAAATATGCAATGTGTAAAAGTGTAAATCCTTTTCACTCAAAACATTATAATCATCAGTTTTTACCAAACCTTCGCAACCATCTGTTATTAGTTATTAGTTAACCACAGTTCCTATCCGTTATTAGTTAATCACTGTTCCTAACAATTATTAGTTATTAGTTGCAACTAATAAAAATATAACACACTTTACCTAGGTATACCAATTTCTTTCTTTCTTTGCTGGAGGCTTGATTCACACTTTCACAAAAAACCAGGCGCCGTTACGAAATAATGTTTGTTCAGATTCCACAAAAAATAAACTAAGTAACACTAAACAAACTCTAAGAAATATCAAATATGAAATTCTAAGTTACGAGTGACCAATTTACGTTACGTTAATATAAGATCAAAAGTGCTATGTGATGGAGAGAGAGAGGAGAGAGAGAGAGAGAGAGAGAGAGAGAGAGGGCGAGAGAGAGAGAGAGAGAGAGAGGAGAGAGGAGCGAGATGTTAATGCCTCGAGGTTCTAAGATATAATGAAATCTCTTCCCTTGCGAAAACTGGACTGAGGAGATGACAAAAAAACGTTTTGAGACAATTCTTCTAGCAGCTTCGGAAATCTGACGCAACTTCACATAAAAAATGTGCAATCCCCACGTGGCTTTGATCAAAGACATAAGCGTACAAGACGATTCTGCTCAACAGACACGTACCCGATCGAAACGGAGGTTGAGCGATAATTAAGATTGACATGTTTTGATAACATCGCGAAGACTCGATTCGATCGCTTATCAAATACGTTGACAGATTTAGGAAAGCAAACGGATATCTCGCAGTCCCTCTAATCTCAAAGTGTTGACATAAAAGGGGAAACAGTCGTAGTTTCAAATGGACAAAGAAAATCTCTCTCTTTTTACATTCTACGTTATAATATATATTCTTTTCAATATGTAATGCGAAATCTGAACACACATTTTAAAACATCCTAACTCTAAGCTATCTAGGAATCTGAAAAAATGTTACACAATTCTACATAACATTTCAAAGAGGGGAAATATGCATTTTGAAAGTAGCAATATATAATATACCTCCCCCAGAAGATTCTTTATCATGGTGTTGAATCCAACGATTTGCAATGAGATAAATAATCAGCAACTACATTGTTTTTGCCACTAATGTGCTGCACTCTTAAGTTATACTGTTGCAGACACAATGACCACCTGGTCAGTCTTTGATTATGGTTTTTCATTCTCTGGATAAATGACAGTGGATTGTGATCAGACAACACTAAAATTTCTTCATTCCTAGGTCTATTCACATACACTTCAAATTTTTTCAATGCGGTGATTAAGGCTAAAGTTTCCTTCTCGATTGTCGAGTATACTTTCTGATGTTTTTTCAATTTTGTAGACATGAAGCACACTGGATGGTAGATATTATTTTCATCTTCTTGAAGTAGAACAGCTCCAACACCACAGTCTGACGCATCAACTTGTATCACAAATTTCTTGTCGAAGTCTGAAGCTTGAAGTACTGGTCTTGAAGTTAATATGGCTTTTACCTTCTCAAAGGATTCTTGACACTCTGGAGTCCAAATAAATTTAGCTTTGGGACTAGTCAAGTCTGTCAAGGGAGCTACTACGGCTGAGAAATTTGGGCAGAAACGACGATAAAATCCAGCCATCCCCAAAAATCTCTGTAGCTGTTTCCTGGTAGTAGGTGGGGTAGCCTTACGGATGCCTTCTACATTAGCATTTACTGGAGCAAGAAGGCCTTTCCCAACTTTAAACCCAAGATACTGTACAGTTGCCTTGCCAAACTCATTCTTCTCTAAGTTGACTGTTAATCCTGCTTCTTGTAGTTTCTTGAAAACTTTCCTCAGAATCTTCAGATGTTCTTCCCACATTGTAGAGTAAATCACGATGTCATCCAGGTATACACCTACTCCTTCTATTGATCCTAGCAGTTGATCCATCACTTGTTGAAATGTTGCCGGTGCATTCATCAGACCAAATGGCAGAACAGTATACTGATACAGTCCAAATGGAGTAATAAAAGCTAACAGCAACTTGGCATTCTCATCTAAGGGAATTTGATAATATCCTTTCAACAAGTCTATCTTGGAAACAAACTTGGCTTGCCCAATATTATCAAGTAACTGATCTATAAGAGGCAAAGGATAATTATCAGCCACACTGATAGCATTCAGCTTCCTATAATCAGTACACATCCTAAATGAACCATCTGGTTTCTTCACTAACACACATGGAGAACTGAAGTGACTTGAACTGGGTTCTGCTAATCCATGTTGCAGCAAATACTCAACTTCCTTCTTCAAAACATCTCGATGATACGGTGATAAGCGATAGGCTCTTTGCTTGAAAGGTTTTCCGTCTTCTTGAATCTTGATTTCATGCTTAGTCAGATCAGTATGTCTAGCCACATCTGAAAAAATTTCTGGAAAACTTATAATTACTTCACTTAAGTCTTCACCTTGTTCAACACTCAGATGTTTCAGTTTGTCCTCCAAATTTTCCAAAATTGAAGAATTATTCATCTTGCTTGCAGCTCCCAATTCGTAGCCATCATTGTCTTATGTAGATAAAGTTGTTTGGGTTACTGACACAGTTTCAGTTTTAGTTTCTGAGAAATAAGGTTTCAAGAGGTTCACATGTATCTTCCTTTGTCTTCTTCTTCTTTCTGGTGTTTCAATCACATAAGTTCTATCACTTAACTTCTGAATTATCTTGTAAGGACCTTGAAATTTATTAGTGAGGGGAAATCTCTTGACAGGTAAGAACACTAACACTTGTTGACCAACACTAAAACTTCTTAGCTTAGTCTTAGCATCAAATCTCCTTTTCATTTTCTCTTGACTCATTTTCAAGTTTTCTAAAGAGAATTTTCTAATCTCTTTCAACCTTTTCCTTAAGTTCTTCACATACTCTCCTTGGCTTTCCTCTTGATTTTCTTCCCAATTTTCTGCAAGAATCTTCAACGGTCCTCTCACTTCTCTTCCAAAAATCATCTCATTAGGTGAACATCCCATACTTTCTTGATAAGCACTCCTAACTTCAAATAACATTAATGGTAAACCAACATCCCATTCTTTTCCTGACTCAGAACAATACTTTGTCAGCATACTTTTCAATGTCTGGTGGAACCTCTCCAAGGCACCTTGAGTTTATGGATGATAGGCAGTGGATAACTGTTGTTTCACTCCTAACAAATTCATCACATCCTGGAATAACTTTGAAGTAAAGTTTGTTCCTCTGTCACTTTGTACTATTTCTGGTATACCAAACTTTGAGAAAAACTCCACAAGTTTTTCAGTAACTATCTTGGCAGATATGTTTCTAACAGGGATTGCTTCTGGATATCTTGTCACAGGACACATTAATGTTAACAAATACTCATTTCCTTTCTTTGTCTTCGGCAGCGGTCCAACCATATCTATAATCACTTTACTAAAGGGTTCTCCTCTAACTTCTATAGGTTGTAGGGGGGCTTTCTTGATGGTTTCATTAGGTTTTCCAGCTATCTGTCAGGTATGACACTCACGACAAAACCTGCTAACATCTTTGTGAAGTCCAGGCCAGAAAAAATATTTCATGATCTTCTCCACAGTCTTCCTGATTCCCATATGTCCAGATTCATGAGCTACTGCAACCACTTGCTTTCTCAATGGATATGGAATCAAAATTTGATGATATTCGCCCCATACAGCATCTCCTGGTATATCTGTAGGTCTATACTTCCTCATCAGCAAACCTTACTTCAGATAATAACAGCTAGGAGTTTGTTGCATCTCTTCTCGATCAACAACTCTGAAGAACAAATCAGTTAACGATGCATCCCTCTTCTGCAAGTCCATTAGCTTCTCTCTTGTCACTTGACCAACTTCAAGGGTTGAATTCTCAATATCTGCTAACTCAGCTACTGTAGTTTCACTACTGTCTTCAGGAACACTTTGACTACTTAGAGTCTCTTCAGGAACATCAGGTTCTTCTTCTTTGTTGTCATCTTCATCTTCTTGGGAAATCTCTTCTTGATCAGCACTATGGGAAACTTCACTTCCCTGGAACAATTCTTCTAAGCACAAAGATCCTTCTTTGGTGTGTAAATCCTCAGTTTCTTCACTTGCAGTCGTAGTCCTCTTCATACTTCTGGTAGTTACACAACTAGGAAACAGGTGGGGGTTATTCTTCTCCCACTCTACTGTAGGACTAATCCTCAATGGTTTGTCTGTCACTACAGGACAAGGAATAAATGGCACACCACTAACTTCATTCCCCAACAGAACATGTATACCTTCCACAGCCAGTGAGTCCTTTACAGCAAAATCAACATTCCCTGTCACCAATTCACATGACAGGTGTAAGCGGCATATAGGAGTTACTTCCTCTCCGCCTATACCCTTCAAAATAACTGAATCTCCTGTGAGACTCTTCTCCAACTGAGGGTAAGAACCACGTACTACCACACTATGGTTACTCCCTGTATCACGTAATATCTTGAATGGTACCTGCATACTTCCTTCTTGAGTTGACAGCATACCCTCATAGATATATGGCTTAAAAGCCTCCACACTGCTAAGCCACTCACTGCTTGAGGTAACATTTCCACTGGTTGCTAAACATTCAGCTTGCTTAGTTTCATTCTTCTCTGGAGTCTGATTCTTTCCCACACTGCTCTTCGTAGTTTGTTTCACCTGGTCGCCTTTTACAACTTGACCAACTGGCTTTGACTGCTGTTGATTCCGGTAACACTCTTGACTGTAGTGTCCTATTCTTCCACACTTGAAACAGAGACAACATTAGGTTTCTGTAACTGTCTTGAAACACTGGATGAGGATTTCACATTAGCTTGCTGAGTTGTATTACCTTGTGTACTCTTGGTAGTATCACTTGTAGTTTTCCCATTAAATTTGTTCCTGTTATTTGGATAAGACTTAAAACCTGGGCGTTGTTGACTCTGGTACTTGACATTGTAATTACGTTTACTACTGATTATATTGTAATCTTCACTAAGTGTAGCAGCTTTGTCAAGTTTCTTCACTTCTCTCTCTCTTAAATAGGCTCTTATATGTTCAGGAATTCCCTTAAGATACTGTTCAAGAACAAGTAACTCTTCTAACTCATCAAAAGTTTTTACTTTAGCAGTTTCTAACCAACGTTTGAAACACCTTCTCCCTTTGTAAGCATAATCTAAGAATGTTCCCTTCTCATCTTTTCTTAAATTTCTGAATCTTTCATTGTAGTACTCTGGGGTCATCTGGTAAACTTGTAGCACACTGTGTTTAAGTACCTTGTAGTCGCAGAAGCCAGGTACTATGTCGTACCTCTAAGTAAATGGGGATACAATCCACAATGAAGTAAAATCCTCTTGTAGTTTAAAATATATATCTCTTGTACAAGATTAAAGCTTTCGACCATCAGCTGTGGTCTTGTTCACTAAAATGTGATATGTCACCTCAAGGAACTAACAAGTAAGAGCACAAACATTTGAAAAAAAAAACGGTTAGGTAACAAGCTAGTTTATATTATGAATGATCAGGCTCAACCGCCTGATCATTCATTTTATAAACTAGCTTGTTACCTAACCGTTGTTTTTTTTTTTCTTCAAATGTTTGTGCTCTTACTTGTTAGTTCCTTGAGGTGACACATCACATTTTAGTGAACAAGACCACAGTTGATGGTCGAAAGCTTTAATCCTGTACAAGAGATATATATTTTAAACTACGAGAGGATTTTACTTCATTGTGGATTGTATCCCCACCTTGTAGTCTTTACACTGATCAGCTGTTAATGCTAGATAAGCACTTCTCCCTTTACCAATCAAGACACTTTGTAGCAAAACTGACCATTTATCCTCTGGCCATCCCATACCTGACGCCACTTTCTCAAAGTGATAAAAAAACTCATCTGGAGCTTCTTCAGTAAACTTAGGGATTAATTAACTTCTGTACTCTCACTACATCAAATACAGGGTCTTGATTACCTTGGTTAGGGTTAGACGGAGTTACAGGTAATATGGATCTAGCTTTTATTAATTCCATTTCCCTTTCATGTCTTGCGATTTCTCTTTCCTCTTTTATCCTTTCTCTTTCCTCTTTTATCCTTTCTCTTTCCTCTTCTGCTGCTTTTTCTTCTTCTATTTCTCTTCTTTATTGTTTTTCCCTGTCTAATCTTTCTCTTTCAGCTTGCATTCTCTCTCTTTCAGCTTGCATTTTTAGCTTAATCAAATTCTCTTCTGCTTCAATGCGTCTAAGCTCTAACTCTGCATCACTTTTCTCTTTCTTTTCTGCTTGCTTATTTATGAGATCAGCACGTGCTACATTCAACAACTCTTGAGCCAATTCTAACTCATCTTCATCAATTATTCTACCAGAGTTTATCAATGATTCCATAGCAATACATCTTATTTGTGCCTTTACCATACTAGTAGACACATAACCACCACATGCCACTGCTAAAGCGCTCCACTGTGCCTTAGTCAGAGTGGTTTCAGACAAAACTTGGATAGAAGGGGCTGCTAAAAATTCCTGAACCTTGAACTGAGCCATTTTCCTCTAAGTTATCAACTTACAATTCAATACAATAAATACAAAACAAAATTATATAAGGAAAATACCAAAATTGTAAAAAGCACTAATCACACAGAATGTAAAATAAAAACACACACTTCAATAATAAAATGGATAAATGCACAAAAATCATTTCAATAAGAAAAATGGATAATGCACAAAACTCTCTCTTCAAATGAAACAAACACAAAACATAAAAAATTTGCAATGTGTAAAAACTGAAATAGTTTCATCCAAACCAATGTAACTATTAGTTGCAACTAATAAATTTTGTACTAACACATTACCTTGGTACCAATTGTTTCTGCTGCAGCTAGATCCAAAATTTCACCACACAATTCACAATATTTCAAAAGAGAAAAAGCGCCGTTACACACTTGTACAATGTTTGTTCAGAATTCACAATAAGCACTAAATAATACTAAATAACTCTTAGAAATACGGAATCTAAAATTCATGAGTGACCATTCAATAAGTATTAAATCTTTAGTTACGTTAATGTAAAATCATATATGGCGCGGGAGAGAGAGAGAGAGGAAGATGACCTCTGTACGACAGGGATTCAAAGTCTGTAATGAGAGCTCTCTCTCTCTCTTCCTTGTATGGACAAACTTCAAGAAACTGACTGGCTCAAATCGCTTTGGACATGTAGTTCAGCTAATATCATAAAAATTCTCTTTCAAAACAATATCTAAAGAGAAATTGAAATTACAATCGTAAATAACATTTATTATTACAAGATTTAAGATGATAAAAGTATTTTAATATGAAAAGAATAATGATTTACAAAGAAAGTAAAACTAAATGACATCACTTTCCAAAGATGACGTATGCTTAAATAGAAGGTTCTAGAACAATCTTACGAAAGATGGTGCAATCCTTCCATGTGATTATTCGGCAAAGACATACACATTTGAAACCAGTCCTGTACATAGTATGCTCAACAAAGACATACTCGTCCGAAACAGACTTGAGCGAGTAAGATTGACATGTTATGAAAACAAAACGGAGACCTTGAGCTCTCCTTTATCTTGAGCGATGACAAGTTGTGGAAACGATTTCTAGATTGGAACGGACAATGTTAATCTCTTTTTCTTTTCACATACTATGTTATATTCTTTTATTTATGTTATGAAAAATCTGAACATACATTTTTATAACATCCTATAACTCTAAGCTAAATAAGGAATCTAAAAATGTTTCAAATATACATGCCCTGCCTTTATCTTAGGCCATTCAATATTGCTTGTAAATAAATGTAAGTTTTTACCGTTACGTTTTGGACAAAGGCCATCTCAAACGTCCTGGGACACATGGCAGCCCTCAGCCTCGTGTCCCGGGACACTTGGTGGGCCTTGCCCGCCTGTCCCAGGACACTTGGCAGGCCACGCCCGCCCGCCCATCCCCGGACATGTGGCAGGATCCGCCCGCCTGTCCCGGGACGCGTTGCGGGCCCCACCCACCTGTCCCGGGATTTGTGGCAGGCCTCGCCTGCCCATCCTGGGACGTGTGGCAGGCCTCGCTACCCCGTCCCGAGACGCGTGGTGGGCCTCGCTTGCCCGTCCCGGGACGCGTGGCAGGCAGGGCCCGTACCTGGATGTTTGGCGGGCCCAGACTGCATGTCCCGAGATGCGTGGCAGACCTTGCCCGCCCATCCCGGGACACGTGGCAGGACTCGCCCACCCGTCCAGGGATACTTGGCAGGCGCCGCCCGCCCGTCACGGGACATGTGGCGGGCCTCGCCCGCCTGTCCCGGGATGCGTGGTAGGACCAGCGCGCCCGTCCCAGGATGTGTGGCGGGCTCCGCCTGTCCTTACTGGGACATGTGGCAGGACTCACCCGCCCATCCTGGGACAGGTGGTAGGTACCACCCGCCTGTCCCTGGACACGTGGTGGCCATCATCCGCCCGTCCAGCGACACGTGGCGGGCCTTGCCCGCCCGAGCATCCCGGGACACGTGGCGGGCCTCGCCTGCCCTTCCTGGGACACAGGCATCGCCCGCCCGCCCGTCCCGGGACACGTGGTGGGCCTCGCCCGCCCGTCCTGGGACACGTGGCGGGGCCCGTCTGCCCGTCATGGGACACGTGTCGGGCCTCGCCCGCCCGTCCTGGGACATGTGGCGGGCCTTGCCTGTTCGTCTCGGGACTCGTGGTGGGCTTAGCCCACACGTCCCGGGACATTACTACATCTTTAATTACTACATCTTTAACCTTACTACGTCTATAATTTTCCATTCGTCTTTATTAAGGTTAAGTTCTTTTGTGAAAGTTTCGTTGCACCTCTCTTCATCTAGCTTCAAGTTTTCTGTTTCCTCTCCTGCTATAGGCTCTGGGAAGTTGAATATGATTAGGTTTTCCTTCCTTCTGTCTTTGTCATTCCTGGGCCTCCCTTATTTCTTCCTGAATTGTTTCTCTTATTCTGCTGCTGCTGAGGAATTCTTCCTTTATGTCTTTTGCTAGGGTTTCTTTAATGTCCCTAATCTCTTATTTTATGCCTTTGACTAGGGACTCTTTAATGTCCCTAAGGTTTATTTCTATTTGTAGAAGTCTACCTTTAAGCGTCTGGTTCTCTTCCCTGAGTTCTTTGATCTAGTTCCAAAGCCCCACACCATTCGGTATAGTAGTAGTAGTAGTAGCAGCAGCTGAAATATGCCTGCGGAACGGCTACAGTCTCGATTTATTCGTCGTTTATTTCTTCTTATATTTAGTGTTCCAAATAACATTTAGAACAAGAAATACAACAATAACATGCTACAACCTCCTCTCCCAGATGCTATACCCCACTCAAAACCGCACAAACAATTCTCAATTAGCAACCAAAATACTGTAGAAAAAGTCAATTTCCAAGGAAATAACCTACACGTCACTATTGCTTATAGATTAACCATTTCATTGTAATTCATGTGAATAATCGATACTAGAGAAATCGAATTGACGAAATGTTGCACAAATAAGGTTTGTGTGCGCGCGTGCGAGCATGTGTGTGATAAAATTGAGTTTCTCAATTTTATCATAAAACTAAAAACGCTCAGGACTTGACTTCCGTACGGCTTTCGACATTTCTTCTCCTCTGGGCTTGGGAGCTTGGAAGAGGTCTAGGCCTGGGAGCGTTGTGGAGCCGATCAGACGCCCCCTCCACTACACTGGGGACACTCACGTCACTATCCACTGCACTGTTCATTTTAGAATCACTCTGCTTACCTTCCAGGGCCGCCATCTTAATTTCCATTCTCTTAAGGGCGGCTTTAAGATCTGCAATTTCAGATACAGAATCTGTAGGAATTGCGAAGGGGGAAGGGGCTGAAACAGACGTAACAGGGGCAATATTTACAAGAGGAGAAGTTACAAAACTAGAAACTTGATCGCTAGATCTAGAACTAATGAGGGATTTGGAAGAAGCCTTCCTCACCCTATCTCTCTCTAACTTCTTCAAGTAAGAAGTTAGAGACTTCCATCCTTCTGCACTCAAATTCTCACATTCATTACAAGTGTTATCCAAAGAGCAATCATACCTTCTGCAACGTCTACATACAGTGTGAGGATCAACCGAAGCCTTCGGCATCCTCACCTTACAGCCCTCATTCACACACACTCTCCACACAGTTCCAGAGTCAGACATATTAAAGCAAAATCCAAAATCCATAATCCAAAATACAGTCCACAATAGTGTATGCCAATACAACGATCCAGATACGTCACCAAAAAAGCCAACAGGAAGATCAATTGCGATGAAAATAACGAAATTCAGTCAGAGGAACTAACAACGATGTTGCTAGAACCGGCGACAGAGAAAATCTGAAAGAAAATGGGAATGGTTCCTATTCCTGCCACCCAGAGGCAGGGCGGTAGATCACCTGACCTACCTGTAGTGTGTGCCGCGAAATTCGAATTTCTGTCGGGGATGACGGAGTCTATAGCTAAGTATATATCTGACAGGGAAGTTGAATGTATAAAAAATGTAAATTAAACAAAATACATGAGTGACGGGTAGACTCTCGCCAAGGGACAACTTACAAAAGGAAATAAACTTTAAAATAATTGATAACGAAGACCCAAATGCACACAAGGGCAAAACAGGGAAGTTTAAAAAAATCTATCCAGACATGTTTATTAAATCGCATTTAAATGTGTAACGAAGGCAATTGTCCCTGTGTTTGCATCAGTAATTTGTCACTTCGGCCGGTTTTGGTGACGGGCACAGAATATGTAGGTTACATAAAAATGCAATGGACCTGAGCATGGGACTAGACTACCTGTTGTTTCATATCGTGCCTCTCACTTAGACATGAATGCTATCACATCTAATATCTGGCAATTTTTATAGAACAGATTGAAGAGTCCAGGAGGAACAGAAGGTCATGTAGCCTATATAGTACTCCAAGCCTTTCCTTATTTAAGTAGCTTGATTTCTAATCAACTATCCTTCCCTCAAAATTGACAGAATACTTCCTTTGACTGTGACTGAAGCAGCTTGAATTCTTTTCAAATATTCTACTTCGAAATGAACGTTATGAATGATAGGTATGCCTTATATATTGAAATTTTCCTAAATAGCTTGAATTCAATCACATATTCTTCGTGTCAATGAATAGAATCACAATTTAGATTTTTTCTCAGGCAGCTTGGATTCGCTTCACTTTTCCCCATTCTAAGTTGGCCATATGATGCGACCTATTTCGTATATATCTTAGAATGCAAGTGAATTCATGCATACCCTCTGCAAGGAAGATTATATATAGGTATACTTGCACGATTACTTTGACTGCAGCATGAGTTCGGTAAAACGTAACATGGAATCTTCCACATAGACTGCCATTAATATTAAGTCTTGAATTCGATCAAACTGAGAATTCATTAATAGATCCAGTCCCAGCGTACATTGTAATTCATAAGAACTTTGAAAACGGCAATCTACAGAGAAAACGAAGATAGTTTTTGAAGTAATGACTCCCTTGGTAACCTTACCGTGCGTCAGCCGCTATCTGCCTCCTCTCTCTCTCTCTGTAGCCTCCTGGTAATCGGAACAAGTCGCCATTGGGACGTTCGTGTGGTAATATATATTAAGTGGACTCTACACTGTCGTCAGGTTGCATAATACGTAGGGATTTAAAGCCATTTTAATAACCGTATTTCAGTAAAGTTCTTTCCTAAAGTCTTTTCTTTTATTGTGAATCTAAAATGATCGCGAAAGCAACTATGACGAACTATATTATATATAGCTTTTATCAATGAAGGGAATTGTTCGACATGCGTAGTGGCAACAGTCTGCCTGGTTCGACCATGGTTCGACTCACTTATCAGGTCAGCCAGACAGAAGCGGACATTTTCTTTCTTTCTTTCACTCCGACGCTATCTGGGCCTGAAGCCTGAACGACGCATCGCGCTTCTGCTATACTTTCTTTGTAGTTTATTTTCTAATCGTAGCTGCTTCGCCTTCCGTCTTTTATTTCACTTCATCTAAAAAGTTCCTGTAGTTATTTTGGGTTTATCATCTGGCAAGCATGTTAAATAAAAATACGTTATTCCATCACTGTTTTTACTTATTCTTAATCTGGATATATAACATCATGCAAGAAATAATAGTTTATACTAGTAACTACACTCATTCACACTCTTTTAGTCTTTTTGCTTGCATCTTCCCTTTTTGTTTCACTTTCCTTCGTTCGCTTTGTTACTTTAATTTGGTTGCTAAGATGTCTAATCCTAAATTAGACTGATATTTGTGCAAAAAGTTTTATGATCTCATCAGGGATATTAATCTTAGAACGTAATTAGTTCACGAACAAGAGTCTTGATGCATTCCTTTCCCTCTGAAGGGATTTAGCGTGCATTCATCTGAAGTTACATACATTAGCCCCTCTGTTTATCTTTTTTACCCAAGACTCATGTCTGTCCTGTGTCGCTTTCTTACCTAAACAGGACTATTTTGCACATAATTTTTTCACAATGTAACTATCTACCTATATATTTAAGAGCTTCCTTTTCGATGGTAGCCGTCGCTACTTTTTCGTTACTTTCATTTATATTCTATTTCTGTGCTTCCTCGGTATCTTCTGGGTGAATTTCAAAATCTAAATCACTGAACAAAACGATTGTTAAATGCATTTCTAAATTTTTTTTTTCCAGCCAGTGTCACAAGCAGATTCATTGGACAACATGGGATTATCAACCTTTGCATCGGTGTTAGTTTTTTCACTGAAAAATTTCACATCTTTCCCCAACAGTAATGTTCGAAGCCTGAATTTAAAATCTACTACATCAGATGATCATAAGGCCTATTCATTTGTCTTATGCATCCAAACAGATGCTCTAAGCAGTCCTGAAGTAATTTGTGAGTCATAATGTATGCCATGTTATTGGTGATTTTCAATAAGTTACTAAGACCAATCATTGACTTGGTCGAGAGAATAATTCCCTTTTGAAATTTATAGAGGCATCTTGTCTTAGGAGATTTGACTTTCAGAGAACTCATCACTTCTATCATCCTATTAAGGATATTCATTTGCGTGTCTCGATTCATTCCAAATGCATTGCGGCTTGGCTCGTCTCCATACTTATTTCCCGAATTTTTGATGTCAAACCAGTCATTGATAGTTGAAATGAAATCAGATGTCAATTTACATTTATTTGTCTCTAACACACCCTTGCCTCCAAGATATCTGATAGCATTTGCACTGGAATTAGATAACAATTGTACAGCATATTTGACACGCTGCCTGTGATTTTCTAAGCAGGATGATAATTGAGACAAGAGGTATGATCTTGAAATGATATTTCTATTAATAAACTACAGCGGTATTTATATGAATTGCTGGCCAATCAGCGGCCAGGAAACTTACACAGTAACTGACGGACCAATAATGTACAATCATTATTTATTAGCCTTTATATCTTCTATACGGATGAAAATTAGGTGTACCAGACATCGGTGCAATTCTGCTGACTTGACGCGTTGCTAAAGGTAGAGTCGTGAGAACCATGGTCTGGAGATCAGGTGTATCACGGAATTTGGCGACGTCCTGTCGGTTGCAGCATGAGAAATGCAACCTGGGAGTGATGGCGCAATACGCCCCCTGAAAGATGACCAAGGCATTGCAGAGGGCATTCCGCCCTTGAAAATTGGACTGGAGGAGTAATATCATCAGGCAAATATGCTGGTTTCAGGCAGTCAATTGCGACCCAATCTGTGCTGCGGATGTCAATGAGGAAGGTTTCTTCTTGCGGTCGATGACCCATAGGAGCCTGTGTAAAGCTGGGTCAAAGGTGGTCGAATGGCAACATTTCTGATGAATACATGTGTTGCATTGAGTAGATCCTTCGGGATTAAGGTCTTGTCGTTTGGCTTGTAGGATGGGTGGCAAGGGGCAAATTTTCCGACGATGGTCCGGAGTCTGATGATGTCAGGTCAGGTGTTATGATAGGGGAAGAATTTCCCAGGTATCACGAGTGGATCGCCAGACACCATCTTGGCTGCTGACAGGTCAAGACGTGGTCCAAAGGCTGAGGAGGGCCCATGGAAGCTGCGAGTACCAGGCCAAAGAATTGCAGTGAGACATAAGGGCTTCTTTCTAGGTGCAATGGAACCTCTCGATCATGTCATTGGATTTGGGATGGTAGGCTATTATGTGATGCAACTGCATGCTGAGGAGGTGATTTAGGGACAACCAGAGCTGCAACATGAAGGTAGTGCCTCTGTTGGAAGTGATGTGGTTGGGTATGCCGAATTTGGAAACCCATGAAGAGAGGAAAGCACTGACACATGCTGCTGCTGATGTATCTATCAAAGGGATGGTTTCGGGGCATCTTGTCAAGGGGTTGACCATTATCAGTAGGTAATGATACCCTTTGGAGCGTGGGAGGGGTCCTACACTGTCAGTGTGGACATGGGTGAAATGGCATTGCTGTTGATGAAAGGGGCTGACACCTAAATTTGTGTAATACTGGATTTTGGAGTGCTGGTAGGAAGAACATTCACAGGCCTATGCCTTTCCGTCTTTCGATATGCTATGACAGATGAAGCACTTCTTCAGGAGGGTGGCTGTAGATTATCCTGAAGGGTGTGCCTGACTGTGGACGATGTCGAAGACATGATGTCTCAGTAACTGTGGGATCTATGGGGTGGCGACCAGTGCTAATATCACAGAGGATGGAGGTTGGGCTGTTGTTGTTGAGGGGGACGTTATACCATTGCAGAGACATTAAAGAGGTCTTGCAGGTATTGAGCTCTGGATCCTGTTGTTGCTTCTCTGCATCGATGGACATTCTGGAGAGGGTGTCAGCGATGGCGTTGCATTTCCCAGGAATGTAGCGAAGGGTGCGGTTGAATTCTGTGTTGGCTGACAAGTGGCAACAGTGATGGGGTGACCATGCATCAGACTGACAGTATTATAGAATGCACTGGTGGCAGTGGTCAGTTTGAAGGGTGAACGGCATGGCCTCCTAAAAATATCAGACGTTTTTGGAGATGAGGTATGCTGCCTTGAGCTCACGGTCAAACGTGGAGTAGTTTGTCTGTGTCTTGCTGAGTTTCCTGCCAAAAAAGTGAGGGGTCGAGGATGACTGTGGATGGTCTGTTCCAAGACAGATGCTATGGCTATGTCACTGGAGTCCGTGGAAACCAGTTGAGAATGACCTGGTGCGGGGAATGAAATGGTGGTGGCCTTGGTGAGGGCGTTTTTGGTGAGGATCTTCAGGCACAGGCCTTGGGCTTGCCATTGAGGACTTCGTAGAGTTGGGCCAAGGTCAAGGTGATGGTGGGAAAATAGTGATGATAATAATTAACCATTCCAAGGAATTCTTGTAGACTCTTGATGGTGGTAGGGGTGGGGAACTTCCTGATGGTGATGATTTTGTTGGCCAAGGGCTGGACACCCTCAGGCATCATGAGGTGCCCCAAGAATTCTACCCTCTTGGCGGTGAAGGAGCATTTTTCGTATCGGATGATTAGGTCGTTTTCTTGCAGGCATTGGAGGACAATGTGCAGTTGTTGGAGGTGCTCCTCCTTAGATGCAGAGAAGATTAATATCTTCGATGTAACAGATGCAGAAAGGAAGGTCTCCCAGGATACCGCCTGCCAATTGCTGAAAAGTAGCTCCTGCATAGCAGAGGCCAAAGCAGGGGTAATTGAAGCGGAAGGTGCAGAAGGGTGTTGTGATGGCAGTCTTCAGGATTTATGGGACCTGAAGTAACCTTTGAGAAGGTCCAGCTTTGAGAAGATGTACAGGAAGGTGGTAGCATCTGAGATGTTAGGTAGGGGCTAGTGGTCAGCCTCAGTGACAACGTTCAGCCTTCTGTAGTCCCTGCATGGTGAGGGGTGCCATCCTTTTTTTTTTACTATATGGAGGGGAGATTACCAAGGACTGGATGCCATTTAACACAAACCCATCATCACTTGTGTGAAGGTTTTCTTTACCGCAGCAAGTATTTCGGGTGGTAGACATCGGAAACGGGAATGTACAGGATGGCCCTTGCTCTTAATGTGGTGGAAAATACTGTGCTTGGCAGGGATTTGATAAGACTGTCTTAGTCCAGGTTTTAAGACATCTGGGTATGTGGAAAGCAGGTAGGCAAAATCGTCTATGGACTTGGATGGCGAGTTCTGCAGGTGCTGCAGCAATGGGTGTCATGGATAAATCGGTGGCATCGACGAGGCGCCTGTTGGTGATGTCCACGAGTAGTTAGTGGTGTGCCAGGAATTCCACCCTGAGGAGAGGTATTGAGACGTCTGCAACCAAAAACTGTGAGTGGTACTTTCTGTCGCTGAGGTCAAGGGCGAGATGCTTCTGACCAAAGTTAAGAATGGGAGAGCCATTGGCAGCTGTGAGTCAGACATTCACATGGTTGTGGGCATTTGGTTGGTTGACTGGAAACAGGCAGAAGGGAATGGCAAGCCCCTGTGTTGACCAAAAAGTGACTATCTGTGGCAGAAACAAGGATAAAAAAGACAGAGGGGCTGACAGAACACATAGGATTGGATATATCAGGATTAGGGGTAGATTCAGGTACATCAGTATGCCCCCTGATTAAGGGTTATGCACCCTGAGTGGTGGTAGCTGTTTCACACATGTTTTGGCTATGGGCATCCTGGGAGGCAGTTCTTGGTGGCAGGGCTGTAAGTTCTGTGGTATCGGCAAATGTGGCGGAAGGAGAGGGTGATGTTTCGTCATCAGATGTCTCAGACATCTTTACTGGGCATTGGTGTGGCAGGGTCACCACTTCAGCAGGATGATAACTGAGACGAGAGGTATGATCTTGAAATGATACTTTATTATTAACTAAAGTGATATTTATGCAAATTGCTGGCCAATTAGAGGCCAGGAAACTTACACAATAATCAACTGACTAATAATGTAAAATCACTAGATATTAGCCTTTATATCCTCTATAAACAGGCAAAACTCAGGTGCACCAGCCATTGGTGCCACTCTGATGATTTAATGCGTTGCTATGGGTAGAATCATGAGAACCATGGTCTGGAGACCAGGTGAATAACTGAATTTGGCGACATGTTGTGGGAAGTTGGCGATGTCCTGTCGCTTGCACCATGAGAAAAGCAGCCTGGGAGGGCTGGCACAATGTCAACTCACACACAAATTCGATTGATTTATCTCATTAGCCAAATGATACTCCGTTTTACTTTTGCTCAACATTTCACGAATACGCGCATCAGATATGAGATCGTTTCTATTCAGATAAGACCCTGAATCAACTAAGTTATTTCTAATCATTTTCATTAGATGGGGACATCAGCAAAAACATATAGTTGCTTCTCTTTTGACACTAGGGTTTTTAAATGAAATTTTATTTTCAAGTGGGTTAATATCAAGTTCCTCCACTTTGAAGGTTGGTTGATCCTAAATCATGAACAATTACAATTACTGGATTCCTGATATACTCCACATTTTTTGTAATATCGTATAACGCCACCCGTAGGAAGGTAACTGAGTGGGTAAGTGCGGTGAAGGTCTTGTGGCTCATTTGACATCTTTAGCATAAGTCATCTATTCATCTATAACCTCAAATATATAGCTTGATCATAGACTACCAGGATCGGAGGACGGGTGACCTTATTATGAAAAATAACTCCTCTCCACAGGCACAAGACCCCCTGAAGCAGATGCATGTAGTGTATCAGTAAACATGCCCAGTCCGCGATTGCAGTGGCGCTTACCTAGGTATGACTAGCATGCACCTATCAAAGAAACTCTCCTGCCACGCCCAAAAGGGGGCTATCAAGAGTCACTCTCGCACCAAACATCAAGAGGCCATCTCCTGGGATGTGATCATCCAGGACACGAAGATCATCGGAAAGGCCCCTGATGCCCATCGGTTACGCCTGCTGGAGGCACTTTTCATCCAGCAAATAAAACCAGCACTAAATACGACGCAGGAAGAATTTCTCCTCTCCACGAGTATGAGAAGACCTGCCACCAACAATGACACCACTGATCACGACAACTATACGGAAGACAACGCCCCCGAACGAGTTACTCCTGCAGCCAACGAAAATCAAATTAGCTGTGACGTCCCGCAGCGTAACGCAACGTCCAACAATGTTACCGCACAGCTCAAGAGGTCCAGACGGCTGCAACCATCGACTTGGCAAAAGTGGCTTAAGACCTGGCTCAAACCATCAATGAAAATGAAGACTTACTGCCACCAGCCAACAGATCAGCATGGGGCGACTCCCTGCTGACGACCCCAAATATAAGGAGGATGAACACCACACCAAAAGCAGTCCACCTTAGCTTCTCAGCTTAGAGGATGGCTCCAGACGAAAGCTCGCTTTAAGAGAGAGAGAGAGAGAGAGAGAGAGAGAGAGAGAGAGAGAGAGAGAGAGAGAGAATCGTTAATGACTTTGATGACTATATCATAAGTTATCTGTAAAATTCAAATATATACACCAATTCGTAAATCTGTAAAATTGAAATATATACACCAATTTCGACCTGTATTTGATCATGACCTCTATAGGCCCTCTCTACTAGCCTGTTTAAGTAGCACGGAAAAAGCCACTATTCGGAAAATAGAGAAGAATCTCTGCAAGTGTAACGCTGCTGAAGTAGCCATTACTTTTAATAAAGTATAATTTTTTTGTATAATAATCAGTTTCCTTTAACAACACTAATCTCCATTTAAGACTTTTTCAACCTTTGCTTTAATGGTAAGTGTGATCCACGGGATCCATGAGTCATCAAAGGTCAGAGAACTTGAAATTATCCTTTAATAGGGATAAAAACAAAACCATTTCCGTCTTGGGTATTATTGTTTTGGATTTATTTAACAAATAAAGAAAATCAGTTATCAATATCCTTTCAGTATTATAGGCAAACTAAAATGTCAAGGCGGATGACAGGAGGTCTCACCAGAATGTTTCATATTTACATCTAAAAGTTTAGACTTCTTTCCTTGTAGACAAAGGCAAAAATCTCACCTTTTTCCTTCTTATTATAAAAAAAAATGGTTTACATCTGGAATATTGGTAGTTTCACATGCCCAATCGTAAACTCTAGTCACATCCGTCAAGAGCCCATTGTTTATCTTTTCTCTCACAAAATAATTGTGAACGTCATATGCACTGACCTGGCTGAACCCGGGAAAATACGTCTCAGGTTTTTCCGCTCTTTCCTTGGCATGAAGTTTCAATGGCTGAAGTAGGAAGTTTCCATGGCTGAAGTAGGAAGAACAATTCTGGGAGTGCTTTCTTTACAGGGCGAGTCGAGTGAATGCCAATACACATACACAAAACGCTGATATACATAAACGAAGATGAAAGACCAAACGAATTTTATGGCTTTATAATGGCACGAGTTATATCCTAATCATACAAGCTGGAATTTCAGTCTTTTTAAGACGTGACCCCAATACCCGATCAAATCTTTCAGTAAGATCAACTTGGCTTATAGAGAGTTTGGAGGTAGTCTTATTCTAGGATAGGTAGAGCGATTAAAAGATTATGAAAGGTTATCTCTTATCAGATCTCTACATCTGTATACTTGTAAAGGTTTAACCAGTCCTTTCGATCCTTTGTGTTTCTTTGGTAGGCTCTATCGTTTTAGAGGTTAAATATATATATATATATATATATATATATATATATATATATATATATATATATATATATATATATATATATATATGTGTGTGTGTGTGTGTGTGTGTGTGTGTATGTATATATATATATATAATATATATATCTTATCAGAGGAACCATAGGGAAAGGCATCGTATTCAGTTACTGCCCGTCCTTTGCGAGGATAAGGTACAGAATAAGCCTTACTGTTTTAGTGTTATTTATTTATTTTCATTTTTTATTATTTTACATACATATCATTATTATTGTATGTTTTCTTCTGTAATATTTAAAATAATTTTAATGTAACTTTGACTGCACATAATTTTAGCGCTTAGTGTTTTTCTTGTTTAAGGTATTCAAATTTTTAAATGTTCTACATGCTGATGTTCATGGAATTTTAAAATATTGCGTAATTTTCATGAATTATGCAGTGCGTATGTTTTAATGTTCGTGTGTTTATCTTTAATTATAGCCTTGAGGATGCGACTATGAGTCGTGAAACGTCGGCAAAATAGATGTACCCGAGTACGATGCCTTTCCCTTTGTGGTTCCTCTGATAAGATGTACCTAGAGCTGCAGCTCCGTCTTCTAAGGAGATATATATATATATATATATATATATATATATATAGTATATATATATGTGTGTGTGTTTGTCCTCGTCAGTCTCTATGCGCAGACAGTCACACACGCGCAAAGGTTACTCGAGGTCGCATTGAGAAGAGATGAAAACGAAGAGGCGGCTGTGGATAAATAGAGCGAACACTACATCTAATTGCTTAATCCGCCTTTACCGCTGAGGTTTTAGGTTTAAGTAGGGTGGTTTCCTTATGGGTAAAATGACCAAAATGTTCTTAACTGCGAACGACAGTCTATAGTCTTGGAGAATCCTCCTGTCCCCCACCTTGACATTTTCATTTCAAAAAATTTCTTTTCATGCTTCGACACTCATTCTTTTTATTTTTACCCACTACAATAATTCTATTCAAATATTTCATTCTAAAATACACAGATTTTTTTAGGAAAAAAAAAAAAACTAATATTAAATCTTTGTGAACATCAACTTCCGACATTCTGTTGATTGTGCTCAGCCAAGAATGTTCTAATTCGTTGCATTCTGATGCTTGAATTAACGGTTAACCCTTAAATTAGGATAGTTCAATGAAAGAAAACATCTTGTCGTTATATCCAGCAATGGCGAAGAAACTTTTCTTCTATTACGTCAGAAATTGAATTTTCAAGTTATCCTTCCGCTGCCTCCTCAGTCAGTCTGTTCTCTCAAATCATCCATTATGGCTTCATTTTCAGTTTCAGGTTCATTGGTGATATCTGAAAACTCAGCGAATTTGTAATTTGATGTGGTCCATTCATTTGACGCATGCAACCAAAAATGTTCCGAAATATCTTGGTTTAAACGGCTTGCAGGTCTACATAAATTTAACGCTATTTATTTTACGTCGTATTCCGCCAAGGTGTATGTCGTATAAGAGACTTAAATCGTGAGTTTGCTACTCTCATGGTTACATGCTCTCTCTCTACCTCATAATTAATTGCAAAAACATTTCGTGATACTGTCATCATATATTGACGAAGAAACCATAGTAGCAAACCACTTATCAGCAACATAAATGCGAATACTGTTGTTTAAGAGACCTTTATACCCAAGTAGTCAACTGCACTGCAATCGAACCGGTTAACAACTATAATCCAGTTCACACGCTGTTTCTCTTGGCCTAACACGTTTAAATGACTTGTTCAACTTATAAGAAAGGCCATATGCTGTCTTCCCTGACTATGTAAATGTTCACGAATGGAAGAATCAGAAACAAATCTTCCATCTTATAACTTAATAGTTTCATGTCGTCGGTCGGTATACTCTTCCTTGCAAAAATGCGGTTGCCACTTGGCGGAAAGGTGCTGATGGCTGACAGACAGCAAGCTTTGGTGACGCCACTTCAGACCAACGCCATCTTGAATTGACGCGCTCACACCTCATCACACCAAATGAAGAAGAAGAATGCCTGAACTGAATTGAATATAGATTTTAGTCTTAAGGCCAAGTAATGGGACCTATGAGGCCGTTCTGCGCCGAAACAGATATTGACAGGAAAAGCCTTGAAAGGTGTAACAGGAGGAAAACCTCATAGTTGCGCAATAAATCAATGATTGTTAAGAGAGGGTGGAAAGTAAGATGGATGAAAGAGAATACGAAAGGAGATACAGTAAAAGGAAGGAAAGGGGTTGCAGCTAGAGGCCGAAGGCACGCTGCAAAGAACCTCAAGTAATGCCTACAGTACACTGCATGAGGTGCACTGGCGGCACTAACCCCTTAAGGGGAAGAGGAATGCTCGATGTAAGAATCAACAAAAGAAATGAAAATCAATTAAGAATGAAACGTCATTTTGTCAATATGATCTCTGAAGAAGACATCTTTTTCCATATCAACTGTGAAAGCTGTCTGTACTTTGCTCTTAGCCGTTCTTGTATCGTATGACACAGTACTACTGTTCTCATCGAATCCGTCCCAACCGACAGATAGCGGGACCGAATCAAGGACAATTTGTGTCATCACTGACGAAACGTCACCGCTTCTCCCAAATCTCTTCCTGTGTGCGTCGCCAGTCGGATTCTCTGACCCTTTTCTACTGGCACCATTTCTGCCACTGTTCCCTTGAGTTCAAAGAGAGAATTCTCCTTTCTGTTCTCTTATTGAGCTGTGTGATTTTGGCTTTGTTTCTTTCGGTCTACTGACAAGCTTCGGAGCTTCCTTCTCTCCTCTTTGATCCCATATCGTTATATTCTCCTCTCCTTCGAGCGGATAAAGGTCTATGCTCTTTCTTCGGGGCGCCTCGAGCTTGGGCTAGATGAAGACCCAAGCTGGCAATTTCATCGCCCTCTATTTTGACAAATTATGTCAAAATATTGGGCAATTTCATCGCCCAATATTTTGACAAATTATGCCAGTGTTTGTGTGTGTGTGTGTGTGAGAGAGAGAGAGAGAGAGAGAGAGAGAGAGAGAGACTCGCGCAGAGTGGTATAGTACGTCAAAAACTCGGTGCGCTGTGCAGAACTGAGTTTGTCGCTGACCTTTCTGCAGAAAACCAGTTGCCATGGCCTTGAGCTTGTACCTTATGGCATTACGAACTTGGCAAGCACAACGAAAACAACTTTATTTTGTTTTCAGGCTGGCGGCATTTCAACATACGTATGTGCCTATTTCTGGAAGCTGAGCACGTTGGATGTCTCACAGCGTGCTAAACGGAGATCGAAATACACAGTTTGTGTGTGTGTGTGTTGTGTTATATATATATCTATATATTATAAATATATTTATATATATATATATATATCTATATATATATTATTATATATTATTATATGTACTTCTGATATATATATTTATATATATAAATATCCCTAATATATATAGATATATATACGGAGAAGGCACAGCCTAGGTGATGAAAAGGGAGGGGAGCAGGAACAGGAGTAGGATCAAATATGGCGAAGTATTACAGTTATTCAGACGCGAACTTTCGCATCCAGCTGAATGCAAACTCAGAGTTCTGTACAATAAATAATGACCAGTTTAAATTATATGACTTTGCAAGTTGTCCCAAAACCACTTATACGCAAATAAAAATGAAAACCAATATTTTACTCATATATGAACGTACAATAAAGATGAACAAAATTACGTCAGAAATGAAAAGCACATACACGTATGTTGAATAAAATTTAAGATAAAAAGACATAGAAAAAGACAACGTTTTGAAACATTTGAGGGGAGCGCTGGCGGTCGACTTACTACCTACCACGGCGAGAGATAAACAAAAGCGAAACGACTGCACACAAAACCAACAGATTAATTAAGAAAGGGACAAGTGCGAGGGAGGGGGTGGACTGGGTCACTGGGTGTTCAACTGCGGAATAAGTTGTTTAATGAAAGCTCTCGACGATCAGTCATTATTTGGGCTGGAGTTTTGACTCACAATAATAAAATCGTCATACTTAATGGATTATTCTAATTGTTTCTATGTTCACGCTTAGGTACTGGACTGTTCAGGGTTTGATAGCGAACATCCAGTCCGGCTTCGATAAGAAAGGATGTTTAGATGTCAGATTCTTCCATTTACAAATTAGGGTCTCTCTTCTTCAGGTAACCTTGCATTTAGCAGATATCAACTGTTCTCTTCTTCAGCTCGTCCTGCCCCTTCCAGCATTCTTCTGAACCTCCGTGGGCGTAGCTACGCTTAATCTTGTCGTCCGATATGATCCCCTTAGTGTCTATTTTTTGGTAACGTTCTTCTTCAAAGTCTGGTACTATATCTCAGAAGTGATTTAGTCCTCAAAATGATCCCAAAGTTGCCTTCTATCGTTTTTTCATCAATGTTGATGAGGGTATTTTCTCAACGATCACCCAAGAGGTTTTATTCTTATTGTTATAATAATATATAAAATCTGTATTTTCCCAGTTGATGTTGTGATTGTAATTCCAGGTGTGTTCGGGCCAGCGCCATTGTTGTGCTGTGCTGGCTTGCTCTCTCCTTGCACGATTCGCTCCTCTACTCTGACCAAAATAAACTCGATCACAATCGTCACAAGGTGCAAGGTAGACCCCGGCTCTCCTCTCCTTCCCTTTTATGGGTATTTTATTTCTTGTTACTTTATGCTTAATGGTGTTATTATAATTCCCGACTAATCTCAAATTTTGCAGTTTCTTGTTTAAATCCATTATCATGCTATGAAGGATTTTAATGATCGTCTCTTTCTTGTTTATTCCGTCTTTGTCTTGGTCCGTTTCTCCATAGTAGTGTTTCTCAGCCTTATTATGCGCCTCCCCCCACCAGCGAGTCGGGTAACCCAGCTCCTTAAAACAAGTGAACAGATATTCAAGCTCCCGGTCCACACACGGTGGCTGCAAATCCTGCAGGCCCTAATAACCAACCCTGTCGCCTCCTGCCCTGGCTGGGCAATTTGCTTTCCATGAAGTAGAATTTGATGTCCATCATCTGAAATGACGCCTTCCTGGAATGGCAGGCCTATCACAGACCACTAACTTTGCCGGAGCTCGTAAAAAAAGAAAATAATAAAATAAAAAAAAATGGTAGTCGTTTTGAAAATGCGAAGGCCTACGGGGTGGGCAACCCAGTACCCCGAAGTAGCCCACGCCCTGCAGACATGGTAATTGAGAAGATATTCTGCGGCATAAACTGAATGAAGATTTAATTATTTGAACATTTAGTGATATTTGGTGTTCCTCCAGTTGAAACATTCTAAGAGGGATAAGCAGATGAAAAAGAAATTAAAGGAAAGACATTACTATTATTATGCAAAGTTGCAAACCAAGCAAACATTCACGCAAGAGCCAGCCTCAAGTAGAGTTACTCCTGGAGCTGACTTCCGCAGAAGAGAAGCAGCAACGAAATAAAGACGGGTAATTATCAGGCAAATCAGCAGATACATTAGAGGAACAGAAGGCAGGTAATTACTCCAAAGCCTAAAAGCCTCACACAGCGTCAATCTTGAATTTGAGCGAAGTTAATCCTGCAACTGGACGACGCGGTGTCGTGCACTGGGAGAAGTGAATGTTTGTTTAATCCGCTCTCAATCCTTTCTTGCTTTGAAGGCCGCCGTGAGTGAGGATGACGCAGATCTCTCAAGGAAGCCACTATTTTAGGCGCGAATGAAAAACCTCAAAATAGAAGTCGTCAGTGGCCCTGCCCTTCGTGAGCAGACAAGGCTTCAAGTCTTTGCCCTATCGAACAAATATAAAAATGGCTTTTGTCGAACTTTACTGCTCATGGTATACGCGCAAGTCATTTCGTCTGAGACGCTTCTCCTACTGGTGGCCCCTTCCGCTTCCTGTTTTCAGACATGTTTGGTCAAGTTATCTTTCTTTTTTTCTGTCCACCTGGAATCACAAAATAGAAGGTCATCAACATTCTATTGATTTATCTTATACTGAAATAGCTCACAGTCGTTTCAGTTTTGACAATAATATCTGTTGGTTGGCAATTTCTTTGTTGAGATGCCAAAAACCGCCACACTGGAACGCTGTGACAGCGCCTTCAGATTAGCGGACACTAAATCTTTTCCATTCGGAGGCAGACTAGATAATCGTTCCAGTTAAGATTCCCATATCAGCATCTTCACAGTCAGTAACGCAATAATGGCAATAATAATAATAATGATAACAATAATAATTACTGCCATTATAAAGTCAATGGTAACAGTGATTTAATAGATTTGTGAGTTCCTCACTCACTGTCTATAGTTTGACCATTCTACTTGTATTTTTTTCTTTTTTTTTTCTGTTATACGTCTCTCTCTCTCTCTCTCTCTCTCTTTTCATACGTCGTCGTCTCCAGCCTGTCTGGTTAAGTTTTTCAACAGATTTTTTTTTTCTGTTCAAAACCCTAGTCAGATAATATTGACCAACAAAAGCGTAGCCAAAAATTACACCAACGTACAGGCGTACGGTACGGGCACACAAACATGAGGAATCTGGGTTCGAATTCTTGTCAGGCCGGAAGTCTTGAGTCCCGTTTCCTTAAATGCTCTTGTGGCGCTCTTGACTTAAACAGTGAGTGATGTACCTGATCGTCAGGCGGCTCTGTTGGTCGATGACACTTTGAATAAGGGAATGGGTCTCGCAACTTCATTCCAAAAAGAGGTCTTCCGGCTCTTGCGCTCTTTCCAACCGTGCGAGGAGAGGGACGGTGTTGAAACCAGTCTTTTAAAAACCCAAAATGCCATTGTTGACCTAACCAGTGAATTATGTCCTTGGGTATGAGTCAGCTGTCGTGGGTCGCAGCTGGCTGGGAAGAAGGAAAGATAGACAGGAGAGAAAAGAGAACGAGAGTTTATTCATACAAGTTTTTATAAAATATTTAGAAGGAAACAAAGAAAAAAATCCCATCAAAAGCAACTCATAAACATCACCTCATCAAAACAGATAAACCAACTTCTAAGTTCAGTATCATAAACTCTCAAGTCCAGTATCACAAACCTCAGGTTGCTCAAGTCACTTGTGCCCAAAACCGGTCCTATAGATATTGCCATTTGGTAGGAAGTTTCCTGCAAAAATGTTTCTAGATGATGATGTTTCTCTTTTGTTTGCAAATTATAAAGACAAGGTAATGTTCGCCCTCCTTATTACGGTCATTATCATCCTTCCTCTTCCACGTACTTGGACGACATCAAGGGAAGTTTTTAAATAGCATGTGCACACGACCAAGGTATGACGTGGCCTCCAATAAACAAGGAGGGCGGTCGATGGATTTTTTCTTCTCCTGTTTTTTTTTTTTTTTAACGAAACCTGGTGAGCGAGAACGAAACGTTCTCTATGTAGCAACTGGGACTAGGTTGGTTTGCGTGCCAGGCGAATGGATGACAGTGTGTGGACTAGAAAAGAAAAAGAAAAAAAAAAGGAGGTAAATATGGATGAGAGTTCAGACTCCAAGGCCATCGCATGCATGGGTAAAGCGAAAGAAAGAAGGCCAGGGGATTAGGCGCAGGGTGCATGCCTCCGTCTGCAATGATTCGTTTGCCCTCGCATACCTGACATACGTGTTGCCTTTGATGTCTGGGTGGGATATATTGGGGGTGGGGTGGGGTGAGTCCCCCCCCCCCCCATGGGATTAGAATTGTGTTACGTGAGGAGAAGAGAGCAGAGGGCTCTTCAAAGCTAATGGGTAAGAGACGGGGAGTCATCATTTTAGCGTCGACTGTGGGCAACACTGAAGCACCGACCGTTCTTTCTTACGGGTATTTATGAAGGTGCTTCAGGAGATCTTTAACAGTATCACATGTATAACATATATGTATATGTATATATACATATTCATATATGAGTCTTATCACTTTACTGTGATTCACATATACCTATCAAGCTACAAATGTCCTTTAATATCAAATTCACTCTACCTCGGAATTAATATATTTTCAAATATGTTAGCCAAAGGGGAATTTTTTAGTCGATAAGAAATTCGTCGGCTCGTGGGAGCGAACTACGGAACCAAGAATTCAGGACGTACAGTGAAGCGCTCTAAACTGAGAGGTATTAATTCCGAGGTAGAGTGAATTTGATATTAAAGGACATTTGTAGCTTGATATGTCTATATATATGAATAACTTGATCACGAAGTATATAAAACGTGATGCTATGTATAAATAAAGGTTTTGCCACAGAGGAAAATGAAAGGCGAGACGGCCAAGAACTTTCGGTCTAACACGACCCTAAGTAAAGGGTCGCGTTAGACCGAAAGTTCTTAGCTCTCTCGCTTTTCATTTTCCTCCGTGGCAAAACCTTTATTTTTGTATATATATGTAATATATATATATATATATATATATATATATATATATATATATATTGTTTTTTAATCCGCCTTCCTGCCAGAGCTCAGTAATTCAAATTAAGATAGAGGAGGTAGCCATTTCTATCCGCATCGTACGATTAAGGGGGAATTTAGGGGAATCAGTATAAAAAAGCAGGTCAAGGGGGTGCATGGGCTGCTGGTTCGACCCTTAGGTAGTCTTAGCCTTCTCACTCCTTCTTATGCTAAGGTCACATATTCACGTACCAATGATCGCACACCCTCGCATGAGTGGAAATTGGTAGTTGGCAACAGCTTACGTCAGTAAACCGTAAATGTTCCGTAAAACATATGTAAAATCGTGGACGTACGGTGACGGGTCGTCCGGGCACTAAGCTCTGCCCACTGGAGCGCCGTAGGCCACTCTAGTTTTGAAATGTTCAAAACAAGTCATGGGTGGTCACGCCACATGTCACCTTACGTAGCTCCAGGCATTGCACGTGGGACCCACAGTGACTGTTGTGGGGTAGGTACTGGTGTCACCAGCATTGCTCGCCGCCGCTGTTTTCTTCCCGCCGCGAAGCACGTGGGCCTCCTAATTGCACTGTATCCTACAGGAAAACCGATTCGCACATTTACAACCCTGTATGTCATGGCAATGCTGTAGCGTGGTATAAAAGGTCAGGTCAGCGTCCTCAGATCAGCTGTTGTTTCTGTTTCCGAGGCCAGGAGTCTCCTCCAAGTACTCTCCATAACACCCTTCAAGATGCCGAACCTCACAAAACGACCAAGGAAGGGACCATCAACGTCACATCTTCTTGCAGGACCTTCTTTCGGCCCGTAGAAGACTCCTACAGCCACTCCTGCAGACACTCAGGTCGAGGGAAATGTCATCTTCCACCTACAGGAGTTGGAGTTGGATGAAATACAGAGTGATGACAGCGACACGGAAACTCTCCATGAAGCTACCCCCATTGACGATGGACAGAACGTTCCCTTGATCGAGATGGAGGGCAGCCAAGACGTCGAGGACGAATTGCCCAGGGCGTAAGAAGAACCTCTGTGTCATCCTGTTGGACGAAAATGAGAGGCTGGTGGGTGAGTGGTTCGAGCACGAGGCCCAATTCATATACAGCAAGGGGATGGCTGCCTACAAGGACAAAGCCAAGGTTTGGAAGGCCTTTGATGACAAAGGCAAGTCACTTAGGCCACCAGTGACTGGCAATGAGCTCCGGAGCCGCTTCGGACGCCTCACCGCCGAGAAGAGTGGCCAAGTGGCGAGCAGACGACTGACGGACCGGGAGAAGTGGATATTGAACATATTCCACTTCCTCAAGCCCCACATTGTCTGTCAGAAGAAGCCCAAGATGTTGGGACTACCAATGGTATGTATGTTTATTGTAATGTCTGACTTAATTTTTTTTTATTTGTTGAAAATATACAATATTTTACAGTACATGCAGAATTCTACCAAAGTGAATTTACAACCTGGATTTTCAAAATACAATATTTTTACATTCTCTCATGCATGCTCCATCACTTTACAGTCTGCTCTGTTTACAGGCCGGCCATTTTGTACCCTACAGCCCCACAACGGTGGGCGTGGTAAGACGTGAAGTTTACGTACATAAAACGCTACACTATTGGAGTAAGTTCCAAGTAGGCATCTGACCTTGCTTGCGTTGCGCGTACATTTGCCGCGCAAATTACGGTGCTAGCTTTACGTCTGTCAGCCTGTGTCCTGTTTACCAGCTGTTCAAGGTCATTTCACCGCGATGATGCCCATGATCCACATACGTGGGCATAGGCCATTGTGATACGTGAATGTTTAACCCCAGCATTAATCGCTTATCAGAGACGGAACTGTCTCTGCCTATAGGTTTACACAAAGTGCTCCATCGGCGGGTGCCCCACAACTCAGACAAAGCCGAACTCTATTTTGGAGGATCAAGCATTCAAGCTACATACCAAAAGGCATCCAGGTACGTCTGGGTTACATTCATATAATCAGTTCTTTTCCTTCGAGCCAAACCAACTCTAACTCTTTTCAATATTCAATTTCCATTTCTCTATAACAAACATCCTTTGTGTCCTACCTGTGACTTGTCCCAGATTTAAGAAGATATTCAAGTAAGAAGTAAACTTCTACCCCCATTGTCAGCTTTGTGTTTGCATTTCATGATAAATTCCCTCCATAGTGTTTATTAAATTTTGTGAGAGAAACCATCACATTGTTTGAGTGTAACCTGGAATTTTATTTCCAGATCTCTGCTGATGTGATTCCAGTGCTCCATTTCCTTGCCAAGCGTACACTTAGCATAGGAGTTACCAGGCCCAGAAGGCCCCATTTGCATTCAACTTTCATTTGGAAAACCGGTCTTTCACAGAAATCTTGAGTTGTGTTCATACCACATGTTATGCAGCAGCCCGTTATCGATTGGCCATTGTGAATTGTAAAGTAATTTATCACAGCAATTGTGCACTCTTTTCATGGGTTTTATCAGCCTTTAAGCTGTAATTGTTGTAAATAAAATTACCTTTAAATGTAAATGACTAGTTTTGCCTGGCGACCTTATCTATTTCATTGAGTTTTTCTCACTCAAGTCAAGTCCTCAGCACTCCCTTTTTCCTCTGATATTACGTCTGGTCTGTGAGTTTCGCAAGGCCCCAGGGCACTTCATTACATAGATTACGATAATTCCTTTCATCTGCCCGACTCACAAACGTAAATATATATATATATATCCCTCTTACGCCGAATGGACGTATTAAATGTCGAGTCAAAATGTCTCCCGTATGCCGAATGGACGTACCATACGTCGACTCAAAAAAGTTTTTTTTTTTAAATTCGCGGAAAAATACTTATAGGCCTACCAGCCGAAAACTTTTGAATCACGCGCCTTGGGGGATGCTGGGAGTTCACGGATCGAGGTGTTGTTTTGTTTACAAGCGCGACCCAAGTGCGCATGCGCGAAATCCTTCCTTCTCGCTTCAGCCAGCATCATCGGCGCATCATCCGACAGCGATCTTTTGCCGCAATCGTGTTTGACTGAACTTGTGTGAGACTTTGAACATTTGTGAAGGCGCGTTTTACCCGTCGGAAGGGATCGTGTTAGGAGAGTTTTGGACTTGGATGCTGGGGAAGGACCAAGCACCCAACCTTACCTCGCTCCTCAACGCCGTTCTGTGCGACCACGTGTCGATGAAAGTGCTTTTAAAGTGTCTCATTTGCCGTTAGTAACCCCAAGGAAGCATCGGGCCGTCCTTAGGGGCATTCGTAGGAATTTGGGAGGGCTCAAACCAAGGGATATTGACGAATATTTATCGGAGCTCGATCGAGAGTATGTGGCAAGTCCTCATTTTGATGGCAGTTGGTCATCCAGTGATTAGGACATAACTCCCGATGATAGTGATGACGAGAAATATTTGCCCCCAATGTCCGTTCGAGGCTCACATCCCGAAAGTGAATTAGAATTCAGTAGTTTTAGTGCATATGAGGGGGATTCTGAGGAGGGGGAGGATGATGATTTTGGTTCTAGTTTTGTTGCCGATGATGATGATACAGAAAGCGAAGGCTTGAGTGAGGGAGATGGGCCAGTGAGGGGGGCTCGTGTGCGAAATCGTGCCCGCGCTCGTGCGCGTGCGCGCGCAGGGGTACGTAGAAGGTCGGATAGTCGCGTTAGCCAAGGTGAAGGTCGGTCGTCCGAGAGCGACGATGGGTGGACAGAGGACCCCACACCACCTAACATGCATCCATTCACGGCAAATCCTGGGCTCACCATACCTGTTCCCCTGACTCCTCTGGGTTTCGTTCAGCTTTTCCTTACGCGAGAATTGCTGGAGTACCTGGTAGCAGAGACGGCGGACTACGCCAGGTACTGCCGTGATGAACTGCGCACGACATTATCATATCACTGGCGAGGCTGCAACCTCCCTGACATGGCGCATTTTTTGGGGCTCCACGTTTTTTTTGGATTGATGCCTGCTGCCGACGTCAGGCAATATTAGAGGCGTAATTTTTTCTTAGGTACGCCCAATGTGCCCGGCATTATGCCCCGTGATACTTTCCTGGCGTTGGACAGATATTTCAACGCCTTCAACCGAAGGGCCATACCCCGGAATAACTCTGATCACCTCATTTTAGTGCGCCCAGTGTTGGATTGTATTCGTGAACGCTGTAAAACTCTCGTGATTCCTGGAAAGAACCTTTCTTTGGATGAGGGGATGATGCCTTACAAAGGACGTCTAAGCATCAAAGTATAACCCCAAGAAGCCGAAGAAATATGGCGTTAAATTTTTTTTTATTACCGAGGCCAACACTGGCTACGTCGTGGACTTTTCGGTGTATTCCGGGGTCTTCTCCCCGATGCGTGAAACTGTTTTCGGGCTTGTGGATCGTTTCCGTAACCAGGGATACCACCTGTTTATGGATAATTATTATAACTCGGTATCCCTGGCCCAGGAACTGTATGAAGCAGGTGTTCACGTCAGTGGTACCCTTCGGTTGGTGCGTGGGGCCCCGAATTCCCTCAAGAGGTTCGCTAGCCATCCGCAACATCTGGCAAGAGGAGAGACACAGTGGCGGCGGAAGGGAGCTGTCTTCGTCATCTGTTGGAAGGGTGTCCGACTCGTCCCCATGATTACGACGAGCCATGAACCTGTCCAAGAGGAGATCGTGCAGCGGAAGAAGACGCGTCGACAGGGCCGAGTTGTGTATGAGCAGTTTCGTGTAGAGCGCCCTACCATCATTGGGCACTACAATAGGAACATGGGAGGAGTTGATCTCTTTGATCAACTCATCCAATATTATCCCTTCGCCAGGAGAACCAGGAGATGGACCCAAAAGCTCCTGAAATACATTCTGCAGTTGGCCCTCCAAAATGCCTACGTACTCTACTGTGGGTACTACGGTCCCGATCTACGGAGGATGAGCCACTTACAGTTCCTCGAGGCAGCCGGGGAAGCCCTCATCAACTTTGATCCCGATGAGTGGCCTTCCATGTCTGCCCCCCTGCCCCGAGCTGTAGATCTGCCCGTAGAGGAAAGGGCAGACCTTAGGGGTGCCTACTTCGGTCATCCTGCTGCCGACGCCCCTGCTGCTGACGCCCCTGCTGCCGCCGCCCCTGCTGCCGACGCCCCTGCTGCCGCCGCTTGCTGCCGCCGCCCCTGCTGCCGCCGCCCCTGCTGACGCCCCCGCCCGCGCCCCTTCTCGTCGGGTAGTGGACCCTCCGTGTCGGCTGATGCCAGGGGATCACACACTGGAGCTCCTAGAAGGGCGCAGGCAGAAACCGGTGCCGGGTGTGCCTTATGAATGGCAGAAGGAGAGACACCCGGTTCTTCTGTCGCACCTGCAAGATAGCTCTATGCAGGTTCGGGGAGTGTGGACCGCAAATACCACAGTGCGGTTTCTCTATTGGAGTGCGACTCAGCGGCGGTAGGGGAGGGCGCACGGGACCTCCTCCACCTGTACCTCGTCATGTCGAGAGGAAAAAAATGCAAGACTCTTCAATGGAGGAGGGAGAAAAAAAACAAGAAGTAGAACGAAGAGTCAGGATAGGAGTGAGTATTCTGCATTTGTTTTATATTATTTTTTTTTTTATTTATTATTTCAAGTTGTTATATCTCCGTATCTATGCATGAATACGATTTTTCATTGTATGCAAAAGAAAAGTGTCACTGCATTCCTTTTTATTAATGTATTCGTACCAGAATGGGAAAATGTAATAAATAAAGAAACACATACATTATATATATATATAATATATATTATATATATATATATATATATATATATATATATATATAAATTATATATATATATATATATATATATATATATATATATATATCTATATATATATTTATATATATATATATAGATATATATATATATGACCCCGACCTGGGTCGCGTGGGTTTCTTGAGTTACTGTGGGTCATGCAGAAATCAAACGCTCAGTGATTAATTTAACACCGGTCTTATATTCTAATAAATTTACACAAGGGCCCGAGTGAAATGAACTTAATATCTATAGTACCGGCGGGATTGAGACCGAGCGGAAACCGGCAGAGGGCACGAGGGGAATGTGCGTCTTTCCCTTCTCTTGACCGACGCTTAACTGCCTGACCCTCAAGGAGACGGCTTGGTTTCCTCTCTCCTCAATACCCCCCAGAAACCCCCGATATATTGCTTCTAGGCCATGATTGGGTCTGGCTGCCCAACGGACTTTTTGGGGGATGTTGGGGGAGGTGACGCTTTCTTCATCTGAGAGAGAATGACCGTTAACGACCTCATGGCGTCTTGTAAGATGTTCCGATATTCTAGGGAAGTTGTTTATAAGCCCTCTAGAATGGCTTATCACTCCCTCCCCAAACTCCTTTGCGTCCTCGCAAAGCTATAGTCTCTGCCTTGTCCCATCTCGAGTCTCTTTTCTCAAGGTACTGATTTATCTAAATTCAAATTAACTATCTTAAAGGGGGCCATTTGACGTGTGTACAAACCAAAGGTTACAAGTAAATTGAACACGTCTTACAACATCATAAGATCTTTTAAAAAAAATTAACTAATAACAATCACTCTTGCCTGGAACAGATCAAAACCAAAAAAAAAGAAATCATTCAATAAGTTCAGGTTCATAATCAAAACAAAATGGTGAAAACAAAAAGACAGAAAATTTTACACATTCAGCCACTGCCCTTGGCAATCACGACACATGGCATCCATTTTTAATGACATTGTATCACGTTAATCTATTAAATTTCTTCAAAATAACAAAACATAATTTAAACATCACAGAACAAAAAATAATGCAATGGAATTTTACGAAAATAAAAAAAAAATCTTCCTGGAACATCAATGTGCATTTACTACTATCACATAAAAAAAAATAAAAAAATAACTAAAGAACCATAGAAATAAATTTGGAAATCCAGGCACAAACAAACAAAAATTTCATCATCTGTGAAAATAAAAAAAACTTTACAAGCATTAGTGTAATTTATGAAAGATAAAATAGGATGGAATCGGTGTTGCGACAAATTTAACACAAATAAAAAACAACAAATCAAAATAATAAAATAACGTACATAAGCAACATAACCACATCAAAACAGAATTACACATAAGAATATGATCCACAGGTAATAACATTTGTTCTGAAAATAATTTGGACAAGTTATATCAAACAACATAAATTCGTGACACATTACAATCTGATCGAGATAACAAGAAATAAAGAAAAACAACTTGTATGATTCTGAATCCTAGGTAAAGACGTGGGCTGGCCATTTAACCAGGACTCTGTTTTCCCCTGACCCTGAACCCCTTTCATTTACTTTGCAATAGCATTTACTTATGACATAGGCCGGGAGCTCGGTCTTGTGCTCTCGGCCGGGCGCCCACTTGCGCACCGATATTTATCCCACTGGCTCGTCTCCCAGGTACCCGGCCACCCGGGGGTACGGGGGTACTGGTTTATTGTGTAAAACACTACGCTGTCCTCGAGCACTGGACGTAAGTGCGACAGGTGGTGCTCGCTCACAGCCCCTGTGCGAATATGCTGAATCACAGCAGAGGAGTGCTTGATCTCCTTCACACGATACGGTCCCATATATGACGGTTCGAGCTTGTGTTTCGACAGTTGCATTTTCTTCAAGTAGATTCGATCTCCAACCTGTATTGGGGAATCGTGAGCTCGGAACCGTCTGTCGTACCGCAAAGCGGTACTGGTTTTCGTTTGCCCTCAACAGCAAGACGTTGCGTAGCTTGGAAACCCACACGTCGGGTCGCGTTACAAAACCACACCCGGTACTGTTCCCCACCGTATAAAGGGGCATCTGTTTGAGGGTCCAAGACCACCGAATACGGCAGTCGGATGTCTTGTCCATACATCAAAAAGAAGGTGTGTCCCTAATCGAGCTGTTATATGCGGCATTAATAGCCATTCTCAAGCCGTTTGCAACAGAGACGGCCAGGAAGTCGGATTATCCCGATGAGATATTTTAAGATGTTGACTACCTCTCTGTTGTGAGACTCAACGATCCGTTAGCAGACGGCCCGATAAGCCGCGATGGTAACGTGATCTACTTGTAAGAGGGCCGTAAACTCGCGAATTAGTTCATTTACGAACTCACGGCCGTTGTCCGACACTAGTATTCTGGGACACCCAAATCGATTTACTAGGGAATGCAACGCTTTAGCCACTTCCTTTGCCGATTTGTCTATCATTGCGCACACATGTGTGAAACGCGTGAACGCGTCCACAAATACACAAATATATCTAGGTTGTCCTTGCACTGAAGGTAGTGGTCCTACCACATCCATATGCACTCTATCCCACTTCACCGGCACCACAGGCCATAATCGGGCCTTCGGAATCACCGTTCTGTGCTTTTTCATCATGTTGCATACATGACAATTACTTACAAATCTAGTTATGTCCCTACGCATGCCAACCCAAAAGAAATGTTCACGGGCTCTTCTAAGAGATCTTTCGATACCTACATGCCCAGCATAAGGGCTGACATGAATCATGTGTATGGCTCTCTCTACTAAGGCTCGAGGAAGAACGACTTGGGCTCGGATATCAGCGGCCCTTTTCATATTTACTTAACATGACGCCTTTCACAATGAAAAACAAGTTTTTTGATAAATGCACAAAATTCGGGAACCCGTTACTCTCACCTTCCACACAAGCCTTAATCTGACTAATCCAAGCTTCAGACACCTGACTTTCAACCAATTCTCGCACATTCCAATCACAAAAATCAACCACACTTTCATTCTCCGGGCATTTATTCTGGAATCCCCCGGACGGAGTTCCACCTGCATTTGACCCGCTACCGCCTCGGGCATTCTCATCCACCTGAGAGTGCTTGCGAGATTCCCGTTTCCTGCGCGTCGCGTTTACGTTTGTTTGACTGTCATTGTTCGGAACTGTCGGAACGTTGCTGGCACTATCGCCTGCAGTGCCTGCGCCACCAACGTCACGAGGTTTCTTTTGTCGTTCTTCCTTGCGCCTTGCGGCACGAGTTGTTACTCTTATGATGTTCCTGGAGAGAGCATCAGCCACCCTATTACTTTTCCCTGGGATATGTTCAATCTTTATGATGTCAAACTCTAAAATTCGCTCGATCCATCGAGCTTGGCGATTTGTAATCTCGCTCTTATTCAACAGATATGTTAATGGTTGATGATCTGTGAAAATCTTTATTTTGTGTCCCAGCAAAAAATAACGGTGTCTCTCCAGCAACCATAAGACCGCCAAAGCCTCTCGATCGAAGGTACTATAGTTCTCTGCCCCTTTTAAGCTCGTGATGCAAAACAAACTGGTCTTTCATTACCTTCATCGTCAATCTGGGAGATTACTCCTCCTATCGCAATATCACTTGCGTCTGTGGTCACAAAAAAGGACGATCGAACCTCGGATAAGCCAAGAGTTCGTCGCTCATTAGTGCATCTTTTAATTTCTGAAAAGCTGCTTCCTCTTTCTCACCCCATTGGAAATCAGGTTGCTTCCTTAATGCGTCTAACGGTCTCGCTATCTGTCCGAAGTTCCTAATGAACTTCCGATAGTAACCCGCGAGTCCGAGGAAGCTGGCTACATCTTTCGCATGTTTTGGTCGTGGGAATTCTTTAATTGCTACAACTTTATCGGCACAAGGCTTAAGGCCTTCAGATGTTACTAGGTGACCCAAAAATTCTACTTCGGCCTGGAAAAACTTACATTTTTCTAAATTTATTTTCATACCATGACGCCTTAATGCTTCCAAAACTTGTATCAGGTTGCCTTTATGCTCCTCTACAGTAGCACCAACTACAATGATATCATCAAATATACAAAAAACCTAAGGCCAATTATAGAAGCTAACACGGACATCATTACTCGTGAAAAATGAGCAGGGGCGTTCTTTAATCCAAATGGAAGAAAATTATATTCATATAGCTGATTATTCGCTATAAAGGCCGTTTTCTCTTTACTCTCATTATCAAGGGGTATTTGATGATAGCCAGACTTAAGATCCAATGTGGCGAAAAACTTACTCTCCTTTACTTTAAGTAAAAGCACTTCGATCGAGGGCAATGGATAGGCATTATCCTTGGTAATGGTATTAGCTCCAGGTATTATACTTAACTAAAATTATTATTATTTTATTCATTTTATTTATTTATTTATTTACTTTTTTTTTTGTATTTATTCATTTATTTACTTTCCCATTTTTTTTTATTTTTTTATAATTTTTCTTTCTCTCTTTAGCCTAACCCGGGGCATTGACCAGTGATCTTAAATGGACTCGTATCATTAGTACTTGAAAAGAATAACAATCTGGTTTAACTACGAGAATCTCAAAGAGGTCAACACCCAGGTAACTACTACTAATAACAATAAATTTAACATTAAACACTATTGGTGGTGTTCTCTGACAACCACTTTGGCTATTGAGGAGAGGCTCTAGGGGGGGGGGGGGGGGGCGGGTTTTGGTCTCCTACCCTCAAGGTGTAGGACTTGAAAACCGACAATAAAAATGAACAAATAAAAGAAAATCCATCCACCTACAGTTTCCGCAAAACATTAAGCAAGCAATATCAGTGAATTGGTTAATATTCATTGACTCTAATAAGAACAATTCGTAATTAAATTACTCAAACTGCAATCACAGATAAATCACAAAAGGGTTCAGTTACCACAAATCTGATTAAAAAAAGAAATTGACAAATCACTAGTTGATTTTTTTTTTTTTACGTTATTCCTGATAAAAACAAAACTTCTCAGACAAATTACTTGAATAACTTAAAAATTCGAATCAAAAGGACATATTCTAATAACACAGAACAGACAATAAACTAATCACAAAGCCTTTTGATAATATACTTAAAAAAAAAGTTTCAACTACAGTGAATAAAACGAAAACCAAAGAAACTTGTTTCATTGCGGGTTGCCCACATTTTCATACCCATACTGTTTAAATTCTTCACAAAGACCCCACTGACAATTATTCACGCTGGTCATAATTACTCTCCTCGTGTCCCTTGTGCCAAGGAAGGATCCCAGCTGACCCTCCTTCCTCTCTCCACGTCGCCGTCCCCTTCCTCTTGAGGGGAGGGGAGGAGTGTCTTGCTACACTCCCTTGCTGTCGTCAGCCGCCATCCGACGGCTGTCAGCTTTTCTTACTTCTAACAGACGAAGCTTACAGCTCACACTCCCCCATTCATCCTGAAGGTGAATACCGTCTCCTCAACGGCTAGAGCCTAGAGGGGCTAGGGGAAGGAGGAAAGTGCCCATCTCCTTCCGACCCATTCCCGCTCTTGAGGGGGGGTGTGCTGTCCTGTAGGGGGAGTCCCCTACTCCGACAGTCTCACTCTGCTACTCTTAGGGGGGGAGAACTGGTATCCCTCCCGCTGCCCAACAGGGTTGTTTCCCCTGTTCTCTTGGGCGCACACAGCTGACTCCAGGCACTCTTCTTTCCCTTTGGCGGGAAAGACTTTTGGCGGGCGCTCATTGCTGTCCGCCATCTTTGCTCCGTTCTTTGTCATCGCCGATGGTCTGCGAAGGCACTGCTGATCACTGTGCTGACGATCACCTCCTTCCACTTGCTATCGTAACCAGCGTCTGGCTGGTTTTTTTATTTGGGGAGTGCAAATCTTCACTCCAATCATACGACACTCGTCCTTTCTGTCTTTCCCTCGCTTATACACTGCATACAGTTTTTCTAGTCTGTTGACCGTTTTATGCACAGCTCGTGTGTGCGTGTATTTGCCCGTTTCACGATTTCTCGCGCTCGGTATTGCAATATCGCACGCCGACTTTCTTCGCTATCTACCGCTCGTTACTTTGACATTTAGTTACGTGAAGGCAAGCTCGAATTTGCTTAACGTATCACTTCAACGTCGGCCCTTTTGTGTTGTTGTTTCATGTGACCGCTCCGTCGTGTATTTTCCGATCATAAAGACACTGAACAATTTGTCACCGAATCCGCGCCTCGAAAGACCCACAGATCGCTATATTTACTGTTAATTAGCGCTTCGCAGCGAACCCCACACACCTGACACCAAAATTATGACCCCGACCTGGGTCGCGTGGGTTTCTTAAGTTACTGTGGGTCATGCAGAAATCAAACGCTCAGTGATTAATTTAACACCGGTCTTATATTCTAATAAATTTACACAAGGGCCCGAGTGAAATGAACTTAATATCTATAGTACCGGCGGGATTGAGACCGAGCGAGGAACCGGCAGAGGGCACGAGGGGAATGTGCGTCTTTCCCTTCTCTTGACCGACGCTTAACTGCCTGACCCTCAAGGAGACGGCTTGGTTTCCTCTCTCCTCAATACCCCCCAGAAACCCCCGATATATTGCTTCTAGGCCATGATTGGGTCTGGCTGCCCAACGGACTTTTTGGGGGATGTTGGGGGAGGTGACGCTTTCTTCATCTGAGAGAGAATGACCGTTAACGACCTCATGGCGTCTTGTAAGATGTTCCGATATTCTAGGAAGTTGTTTATAAGCCCTCTAGAATGGCTTATATATATATATATATATATATATATATATATATATATATATATATCTATATATATTTATTATTATATATATGAATAACTTGATCACGAAGTATATAAAACGTGATGCTATGTATAAATAAAGGTTTTTTTGCCACGAAGGAAAAAAATGCAAAAAAACGAGTTGGCCGAGTACTTTCGGTCCTATTCGGACCCTTTACTGCCTCAGTTTTTTTTTTCATTTTTTTGTTTTTTCCTTCGTGGCAAAAAAACCTTTATATATATAATATATATATATATAATATATATATATATATATATATATATATATATATCCTATATCTATAGATATATATATATATATATATACATATATATATATCTATAATATATATAATATATATATCTATATTATAATATATATATCTATAATAATCTAAATAAGATATATATATATAGATATATCATATATATATATATATATATATATATATATATATCTATATTATAGATATATATAGATATATATATCTATATATAATATATATCATATATAATAAATATATATATCTATATATAGATAATATATATATATATATTAATTATAGAATATATATATCTATATATAGTATATATATAATAATAAAATAGATATAATTATAATATCTATATGATATATATAGATATATAATATATATATAGATATAAGCTATATATATATCTATAGATATAGATATATATACAATATAATATATATATATATATTATATATAGATAATATATATAGATATATATATATATAATAATCAATATATTATATATGTATATAGACGAGAGATATATACTATATGGTTATATCTCTATCTATATATATAATATATGATATATATATATATATATATATCTATATATATATATATATATATAAGATATAGATATATATTTAGATATCTATAGATATCTATATATATATATATATATATATATATATATATACTATATATCTAGTATATATGATATCTATAGATATCTATATATATCTATCTATCTATATATATATATATATATATCTATATATATATATATATATATATATATATCTTATATATATATATATATATATATTATATATATAATCTTTAAATTTTTTTTTATGTTGGTATTTTTGGGTAAGCAAAATACATCAACAGTTTAGTAATCTTCAGTTATTTATCTTCATTTGAAACAAATTCGAAGTCTCTAGAACAATATTGTGATTTATGGTGAATTTATAAAAAAAATATTTTTCTTCCCTCCGCGCGCCGCTTCGCGGCCGAAAATCTCCTAAATGCGTACATCGCATTATCCTAATATTTGCTCCTTTTCATATTAGCCGTTTTATAGAGTTTCATATATCAAAATGTGCGCAAATTCATGAAAAATACAATAAAAATAATTAAAGGTTGTAGCTTTTTTCAATTTTGAAATATCTGCATATAAATCACGATAATTGAAAAAAAAATACGTACGGTCAACTTTGACGCAAACCGAAATGGTCGAAAAACGTAATTGTAAGCTAAAACACTTACAGCCTAGTAATATTCATTTATTTATCTTAATTTTGAAACAAATTTGAAGTCTCTAGAACAATATTGTGATTTATGGTGAATTTTTGAAAACAATATTTTTCTTCCCTCCGCGCGCCGCTTCGCGGCCGAAAATCTCCGAAATGCGTACATCGCATTATCCTAATATTTGCTCCTTTTCATATTAGCCGTTTTATAGAGTTTCATATATAAAAATGTGCGAAAAGTCATGTAAAATACAAAAAAAATAATTGAAGGTTTTAGCTTTCCTCATTTCTGAAATATCTGCATATAATCACGATAATTGGAAAAAAAACTACGTATGGTCAACTTTGACGCAACCAAAATGGTCGAAAAACGTAATTGTAAGCTAAAACTCTTACGATATAGTAATATTGATTTATGTATCTTCATTTTGGAAACAAATTCGAAGTTTCTAGAACAATATTGTGATTTATGGTGAATTTTTGAAAAAAATATTTTTCTTCCCTCCGCGCGCCACTTCGCGGCCGAAAATTTTCGAAATGCGTACATCGCATTATCCTAATATTTGCTCCTTTTCATATTAGCCGTTGTATAGAGTATTATATATCAAAATGTGCGCAAATTCATGAAGAATACAACAAAAAATAATTAAAGGTTGTAGCTTTTCTCATTTTTGAAATATCTGCATATAAATCACGATAATTGGAAAAAAAACTATGTATGGTCAAATTTGACGCAACCGAAATGGTCGAAAAACGTAATTGTAAGCTAAAACCCTTACGACCTAGTAATATTCATTTATTTATCTTCATTTTGAAACAAATTCGAAGTCTCTAGAACAATATTGTGATTTATGGTGAATTTTTGAAAAATATATTTAACTTCCCTCCGCGCGCCGATTCGTGGCCGCAAGTCTCCGAAATGCGTTATATCGCACTATCCTAATATTTGCTCCTTTTCATATTAGCCGTTTTATAGAGTATCATATATCAAAATGTCCAAAAACTCATGAAGAATACAACAAAAAATAATTGAAGGTTGTAGCTTTCCTCATTTCCGAAATATGTGCATATAAAAAAATATATATATAAAAATTTCGAGATTCAGTCAACTTTAACTCATCCGAAATGGTCGAAATCTGCAATTCTAATCTAAAAACCTTACAGTATCGTAATATTCAATCAGTTTTCTTAATTTGTAAACAAATTGAAAGTCTCTAGAACAATATTGTGATTTACGGTGAATTTTTGAAAAAAACATTTTTTTACGTTCGCGTGTTACGAATTCGTACATCATTTTGCGATAATATTATTCCGGTGTTAATTTTATTGTTTTACAATGAATTATATATCAAAATGATCGCAATTTAGTGTGCAATACAACGAAAAAAAGTAACTCGTTAGTTTTGACCGTTTTTTGCACAGCGTGATTTGAATACAATTATGTATAAATTTTTTTTTTTCGCTACCATATATCGCATTATTTACATATGACTAATGATATTATTTTTCATATTCTGATGGTTGCATACTAAACTTCAGGCAAATGACAAAAAAATGAGCCAAAAATGAACTCTTAATCTTCAAAACTAAGCACGCTGTGAGTTTTTGAAAAAATTATTTTTTCTGCTTCCGCGCTCACTCCGAACCGGCCCGGCATACGGGAGAGGTTTTGATTTTTAGGGCTTTTGGCGTAAGAGGGCTAATATATATATATATATATATATATATATATATATATATATATATATATATATATATATATATATATATATACACATAACGTGTGTATTGCTCAATATAATTATGAGGTAATTATTTTTTCGTTTTTGTGAATCCTCCTAGCACATTGGGATCGAACCGAGGTCTTTCAATTGAAAGTTAGGTGAAACTCGCTGGTATGCTAAGCAGCAAGCCTGCCCAGGAAAATGCCTTAAAAACTGTGTTGCTTCTTTTATGAATTGTGTGGTTCAGTTGGCAGCACCCTTGCCTTTCAATTGAAGCACCTACGTAGATTTGATCCAGATGCGTGCTTGAAATGAATATATGTATATGTGTAGTATCTAAAGGTCATTTTTACCAGATGTATAGTAATAGCTACAATACCCTCTTGGCTTCTCAGATTCTTTGCTCTTTTTTGGATATGCTTGTCACTACAAAGCCTTGAGATTCAATTTCAAAGAAATCGCCATGCCCGGTAGTGGGAAACAAACTCACGATACCATAATCACGACGAGGTCACCTGGTGACCTCGTTGCGATTATGATATCGCGAGTTCGTTTCCCGCTGCCAAACATCATGATTTCTTTCATATTTCTTTGAAGTTGGATCTCGAAGCTTTGTAGTGACAAGGGTGTCCAAAATAGAGCAAAGAATCTGAGGAGTTAAGACGACATTGTGGCTATTACAGTTACACACACACACACATAAATATATATATATATATATATATATATATATATATATATATATATATATATATATATATATATATATATATATATATATATATATATATATATAGATTGTTTTGTTTTGTTTGTATAGAGAGAGAGAGAGAGAGAGAGAGAGAGAGAGAGAGAGAGAGAGAGAGAGAGAGAGAGAGAGAGAGAGGAATCTGTGGCATGGATTTTATGTATTTGTCATAAGCCTTTTAGAGCTTTTATATATGAAAAACATTTCTCCATGAATTCCAGAACTGTGTCAGTATGAAGCAGAAAAAGGTCACTGCCATTGGTATTACAATCAGTGCAGTAAATGAACGCAGAGGCTGGTCATTCCTTGATTGCCGACCACCAACAAGTGGGACTTATGGAATAGCAGACTAACAAACTAATGCTGCATCAAAGGAACCAACAAGTGATCTGATTGGTGTTGGTAGAATGGAGGACTGAGAGAGAAGCCAGCCGAAAGAGGCGTGACCCATAGATATCTGTGGTGTGACCCATAGATATAGAGAGGAGAGATTGGACACCATATAACAGCCAAAACAGTCTGTGACGTACACTGCCTGGCGCCATTGCTATGCAATCTCTTATGTAAACAATGGCGCAAACCCACACAATCTTATGGGAAACCCTGTACTCTTTAAAACGTGTTTTCTCGGATCTCCGCCAACACTGTCAAATGATTTCTACACCATTTACTATATACAATATGTATTGTAGGCAGGAATAAAAATATGTGATCTTTCTGGTATATTTCTTCTACGGCTAAACCATAAAGTTTTATAGATATGGCAACTACATTATGGTTATTTTCTCAGCAGTTTTTAATGACTGGTAAATTATCTTTGCAGCATTTACCAATGACAATGTGTACTACATGTAGAAATAAAAATTTAAGTTCTGTCTGCTGTAGTTTGTATACACGAGCAATATAGTTGACCAATTTGTCGACGTTGTGCCTTTCTTCCCACCATAAATTTCCGCCCTGTTTTACTCTACATGCACATCTATTATCGTTCTTTCGTCATGGGTCAAACTGATACAATAAGGTAAAATAATTGTCGTCTTCAACGCTGTCATCCCATAGAAGTTTCAGCCATAGGCATATAATATTAATATTAATAATAGCCTAGGTCCAATAGCCCTATACCTGTCCGCCAATATTCACTAGTGTGTACTGTTGGTTGAGATGAGAAGTGAAACAAGCTCATCTTAGGCAAGGAGGGTTTCCTGTCTGAGCCCGATTTTGGACCCCGGGATTTCGGGAAATTTAGAAAATCATTCTGGGATTTCCCAGGAAATAGAAAGCATCTGAACCATGACATAGAAGCTATTTGCACAGTTTCCAGTGCAATTATTATCAGGAGGTACAAATATAAAGCTGTGTAACATGTCACAATCTTACTGACCTGTAATTCAACATTTTACAGCCTAAGTTAGGCTAGTCCATAAGAAAAAATTCAGACTTTCATAGTTAGCCAAGACTTGACCTGTATTTCATAGTCTGTGGAGAGGGACAGATTGAAAAATCACAATTTTTGAAAGTAAATTATATTTTTCCCAACTATACAAACCTGGGGATCTTTACATAAAGAATTACCAGGTTCAGATTGAGGGGTGAAATGTAGAGGACCTCAGGTTTTTATAGTTAGGAAAAATAGAATCTACCTTCAAAAAGTGTGATTTGTTCCTACACGATACATAAACCCTCGGTCCTTTACATAAGGAAGACTCACTGATTGGTGGGAGGAATGTGAGTAAGCCTCTAGAACTGACTGGAGTTCTGCACACCTGCGCTATTCCTCCTGGGTATATGAGCGAGGAGGAGTGCCCTGCCTCTGACAACTTGATCAAAGTATAGGACCTGCATGATCAAGAGTCAGACTTCTGGACCTTTTTGAAATGAGTGAGGAATCGAAACTCATTCGAAAAAGGGCTGGGAAGAATATTTTAGAGTTGGAGGCATTAATGCAAAGTTCTGGGAAGGGTTTGCTAGAGGAAGGAGTGGTATTGCTTCTATGATTCTGATAAGAAAAACAGAAAGGAAGCTCGATGTGTAAGCTTACCGCATCAATTGCCTGACCAGCCAGGAGTAGAAGGTGGAGAGGCCAGTCACTCTCGCATCCTTCTTACCTCTAGAACTGCTCACCATAGGCGAGATATAACTTGTCCTCTTGAAGGAGCAGGATAAGATAACACAACCTGCAAGTATCCACCACCGGTCCAAGGAAACGAGGTTCCAAGGACCTGTGGGCAGACTCGAAGGAAGAAAGATATAAATATGGTCGCAATGAGACCTCATCTATCTTCCGGTCCGACATATTCTTCTGAGTGATGAAATGTACTCATCCACTGGACTATCCAACTGCAGAGGAGTCTCTCGGAGAAAGACGTGTCATTGGACACTTCTGCAGTGGCAGTCTGCAGTGGATAAGGGCATCGGCACTCAATAAAGGGTGTCGATCCTTCATGGGTACAGCAACACGCCAATAGGACAAAGTAATGACTGATCTGGATCAAACAATACAGAGTCCATTGTGCAGATCATGAAGGACTCGCACTTGTCAACAGATGCTGACTCACTGTGCTGTCATGCATCCAAGACGTAGTCACAAAATGACACACCTTTTGAAGGGTCATGCTGAGAATAACCATACAAATCGTCTATCTTGTTCGCCAATGATGTTAAGAGATGAGATGATGATTCTCACGAGGTATGCACACATCAGACAATAGTCAATTGCCTTCTAGACACCGAGGTCCCTGTGATGGCAAGACAGAAGTTTCTCATCAGTAGCTGAATCTCAACCAAGGAGAAACAATACTATATTACTAAGGAATGACTAAGATGAATGTGGGCCTACGTCTTCACAGTTGAATCAAGAGAAGTACACTCTCAAGATTCTGATCATAAAAAAGTCCCGTCGATGACACCAACCAGTGAAGGCAGTTTTAATCCCTGTTGTTTTACAGAGGACTGAAAAAGCTAATCCTCTATTTCATTGTTGCGCAGCGAGAAAGTTGGAGTTTGCAATGAAAGTGGAGAGTCTTTCAGTTATGAAAACACAGGGATTGTACTGCCAGAAGAACCACTTCTTGTGGGTCGGATCAGGGAGGAAGTTTCTATTTACTTTGGAAGCAGAGCTAGTCGGGCGGGGAACAGGCGAAGTCTTCCGTTATTCTTTTACAATTCGGGGTGAACAAAGAATAATTGAACACCTTACGGATTAGGAAAAGTATGTTAGAAGACAAAACTCAAATTGTCTGAAGAAAATCATTCTGCGTCATCGCAGCAGCTGATGGGGTAGGTGGAACAGAAGACTAGGCTACAGACTTCTGTTATACCGTGGGGTACACAGAAAGATGATAACAAGTCTAATGAGATATATCTCTGTCTGAAAATTCTTGCAATGGTAAATGTAGTGCACGAGAGATAGGCATTATGCGAGAATTCTGCTCCAACCAAAGACCTAAGTTTGTGATTGTTGGGCAGAGAGCTTTGAATTGGTAGTTAATCCTTGACAGAGGAGAAACAATACCAAACTGAAAAAAATCTCAGAGAGTGAGCAGTACTGAGACAGAGCCCTACACCACTTGCTCGACTTGTCATACTGAGTTGTCTGGTAGTGCATTCCATGAAGGAATGCGTTTGGCTAGAACCATAAAGCACATAAAAGATACACTCGAGCATCTGCATTTCAACCGAAATGGGAGGTAAGAAGATCCTCTTGTTTGGTGATAATGCAAATGCTGTGGTGTTGTTGGGAAACAATACCACTAGTTATCTCAAAATCAAAACCGGTAACTCTTTGGAGACCTGAAAGGCTGTCCTGAGTTTCAGGTTAAGAGAAGGTACTATTCATCTTGGTCACATACCAGAAGAATTAACTTACAGATATGTGCCTACTACTTGGATAATATAACTGATAACAGAAGCATATCACGAGAGAAATATACTAGTATAAAGGACTGGAAGCAGACCTTCATTCTCTAATGAAGGCAGCGAAGGTGAAGTTTTCCCGAAGGGAAACTTATTCGGTGATAACAGGATACCGAAGATGACTAGTTCAAGCTGAACTGATTGTTCCCAAAACAGTAGCCCTGGAGAGGTGTTCAAGCTTATCAGTGCTATCCATCCTGAACAGATTAACATATGTTCAGTTAGATCCTAAGATTGAACCAAAAACATAGCCTCTCGGGTTTGAACTCTGAGGAGTAGACTCCATAGAATTCCTCTTATTTCCTCGTTCATTCCGGTAAAGCCAGGAAGTAGAGGGAAAAGAGAAAGGGGGATTGACTGTTCTTGCTCACTCTTCCCTGAACTTGAGATGTTCTCACTCTGTTAAATGAAACATTCATTTTCTACAACTGTTTCATTCACAAGAACTCGCGTGAAAGCTGACCGGAGTTAAATGCAGTAAAAGCTGGTGAGAACTTGCCACATCTTGCTACGCATCTATCTTCTCCGTGATTGAACCTCACAAAGAGGACTACACAGAGGAACTCCTCCTATCTCCTTCAGATGCCTTGTCCCGAGGAACAGCAACATCGATCTTGGCACCTGAAGAATAGCCATTCCTGGCTTTCACGGGTGGGTCCGAGCCACCAACACGGCTTGGTCCCTTCTCTCGTCCTGCACCACTATCGTGACGGAGAGAAGACTACCTTTCACTGACTGTGGGTGTACGACCCCCCTTGGGGGTTGTACACTCAGAGAGACCCATACATGGGTATACCCAACGCAGCCCTGGTTCCATGAGCAGTGCCCTTGGAACCAGACAGGAGAATGAACCTGTGTTCAAACTCCTGGGGCCCTGGAGACACTATATTTTGTGGATATTGCCAGGTTCCCACTTCGGAAGGAGCAGGTGAGCCAAAGAGACAGGCATGGAAAGAATGCAGACCGTTAGAAGTCTCGAAGCGAGACTTCTTATGGGGCGGAGAATACCTTCCTCTTCTTAGGACGTAGAACCCTTTAAAGAGGGAGGTTAGGAGGCGTCAGATAATGAAGACAAAAGACGATGACTTTGTGAAAGCTCGCTGCAACAAAGGAAGGGAGGGTGCTGTCATGGCAAGGAACTGCACCAATCAAGAGCAGAGAATTCGTTCATTAGAGCCGACCACTCAGATCGGCAGAGCTGTCTGGTCGAGCTGAGCCGAGCCGAGTGAGCTGAGCAGATCACCGCTACATAATTATGAGTGGTAATCATCAACGAAGAACTATCACTTCTTCCCAATTAACTGTTCTCCTTCAAGGCCGAAGCTCTGAAAAGAAGAACAAGAGGGATTCTGTGTCTGCTGTCCTAGTTGTTCAGACCCTAAGTTCCAGTACATGAGGACGGTACTTGACCTTTCACCCAGAAGGTGTTGCATGCAGTTCCAAGCTCTACATAACTCCAAACCAGACTGAGGAACTAACCCATCTGTACTGGTAAAGACTTGTCTCGCCATTCAAGCACTGGTAATAGTGAGCACTCAGTGAGAAAAACCCCAACTCTTGCATGATAATAATCGGGTGAGCCTTGTACCGCCCTGGTACTCGGCAATATGATGAAGCCAAGCATTCTGTGAGTGCCAACGAAACCGAGGAATCCAGGCACTCGACGAGACTCCCGATTATTGTAATAATCATCAGGAATGACCACTGCCCGAGTACTTGGAAATCTCAGAAAACCAAATCACTCTGAAAATGCTAGAAATCCCAAGGAATTTAATGGCTTAGCGAGAATCCCGATTTTCATAATAACAATTACCGGGATTGTCTGTCTTGACCAAGTGTTTGGAAATTACAGGAAAACAATAACACTCTGAGAATGCCAGAAATTCCAAGGAATTCAAACATTCAGCAAGATTTCTGGGTATTGTAGTAACAGTAATCAGGAATTCTCATCTCACCCAAGTGTTCGCAGATCGTAGAAGGCCAAAACACTCGGAGAGTGCTAGAAATTCCAAAGAATATTAAGTGCTCGGCAAAACTCCCGAATTTAGTCAAACAATCATCAGGGTGGGGTCCCTCCTCAACTCCCCTAGAAATCGAGGAGGAATAGGCATAAAAACCAGTCCTAAATACGAGCATTTAAGACTGGAATGAGAGTACAATTCAATCGAATATACAATGAAGGCTCCCAAAACGCAAGAACCCATAGGGAACTGCGAATTGAAATCCATCCAAAGGACAGAAAAAGTCATGGAGACATAGCCTCCAGTTTTAACATAAGATTCTTTCTCAATGATGTGGACGTATGTCCGGTAGGACCCTAAGGTCCCTCCAGATACGTAGTCCACCAATGCTGAATCCTATGGAGAGTACTCTGCAGGATCCCTCCTATTCACCTCGCCCCTCCCGGTGTAGCCATAGGAAGTAGAGGGAATAGGTGAGGAAGATGGACGTTCTCACTCGCCTTGCTAATGGAACTAGCAGGAGAAGTGTCATGGGCAGCCATCAACCTGCGGTGATGGCCGCGACATAAGTCTAGGAAAGCATTATTGTCTGGAGAAAATGCTTTCCCGAGGAGGGTTACAAAACTCTTGTATGGCAGGCGAAACATTCACTGCCACCGAGACCAGTCGGTCACGTGAACGTGATCGTTGTCTGGGTGGGGCTGAGCGTGCACCTGACTGGAGAGAGCCGATACCATCCTCTGATGTGTCCAAGCCCTCGTTGAGGCCTAAACCTCTCAAGAGGACCAAATGGGGGAGCCCTTACCGGTCTCTGCGTACACGGTTCCATGGGACCATCACGTCAACCCTGGGAACTGAGCAATCACCGCGAGAGCGATCACCGGCAAGGCATGAGTCACCTGAGCGACTTACTCCTTTCTTCCACTCCGTGCCGAGTCATGATGGTGAGCAGACGGAAGACCCAACTGCCTCAGTTTGAGGAGGCAGACCATTAGAAGTCCCGTGACGAGACTTCTTAGGTGGAGACTAATTTCTCCTTCTTTGGCAGGGAGCCTTAGAAGTCGAAGGGGTGGAGGCTGATGAAAAATATGATGATTCTGAAGAGGAAGATGACGACACTCGACGAGCTCTCTTCCTCTTCGACTTCTCCAAATTCTGCAAGACTTCTTCTACAGGATGAGGTATATTTACTAGCAGGAATAGAGTTAATAATCACAGGGAAGCAGTGAAGGCTTTGTCCAGTGTCAAAACTCCACGATAGCAGTGGAAAATGAATATGATTTCCAGCAGGGGAACAGTACACACTCGAAGACCAATATCATAGCATGCTACGAGTCACAGGTATAATTCCAAGGTTAGGATAACCAACACAAAGAGATATCCAACCATCTACTGCTGTAATCACTATCACTATTGTTAGCCCGTAAAAGAAAGAAAATATGATTTAAAGTAATAAGGATACTCCTCTCGCATCCAAGGGCACCGCATTCCGAAATGAGAGGAGATCCCCCAAGCACCAACACCACACGCACCCTCTTCTACCATCGTCCAATAGCTAGTGAAAGGCCGAAGGAGAAAAGGAATTACCAGAAGAAACAAAGGACAAACCTCCCAAGTTCCCCTCGGTAATTTCCAAAGCGTAAACATAAATTTCGGATGAATAAATGTCTCGTCCTAACGTTCAAGGGCGAAAATATGTACTAATAAAGTCGTTGGCATACCCTTGCTGCCGACCCTTAACACAAAGTAGAAAGGCGGCTATCAAGGCTATCACAAAATGTGGTTTTGCATATTAATTATTAAAGTCAATTAAATATTAATATCATACAGTATATACATATTTATTCAAAATAAAAAGAATAAAGAATTTAAGATCACCCCGGGAAAATGATTAACGGCTAGTCAGCAAGAACTCACGAACATAACGTCTTCATTGGAAGACAACAGAAAACAAAGTGGTGTGTTTACATCCGGACAGGCGCCAGGTGGGCCTACCCGCCTACCAGGCTGTAGTTACTGCCTAACCATCTCGTTCAAGAATTTAACGGCCGTAATTCCAGCCTACGCTGAAAGTAATTCCTTATGTAAAGGACCGCGGGTTTGTTTATCATGTAGGAACAAATCAGCATTCCTGTAGTTTACGCCAAGTTAGGCTAGGATAGGCTCCTCTTGGTTATTTGTTAACCCTGGTTGACTAGCTAGTTTGGAAAGTTTACTTTGCAAGCTATAATGTAGTATGAATTTGAAATTTCCATTTAAGTAAAAATGATAATGGTAAAATTTAAAATTAAGTGTTCTGGTAAATCAAATTCAGCAGAGTCCTCACCATACCAGGTTTGAGAACTTAGGATGATAACATGTAAATAACACTACCATGACATTTCACTACCACTGAAAACTGGATCAGGCCTGAATCTAAGCCCCATGATACTAGCCTAAGTACATTGTTGTACAAGTAGCAGGAAAAATTGTCAGGCATAACCATGGTTATAATTATGTACTGATGGCAACCCTACATGCCAGTGACTTTTAGGGTTGATTTCAGCACGCTGAACAACTTTGTTCGATGCAATTTGTTATTTGGAGTCATATTTTAGGAGCTGTAGGCGCGTACCACAGATAAACAAAGCCCCGCCGCTTTAATAACAAGCTTATTACAACATTCATTACGTATTTTATAAGATATAAAAGCAGGAGTGTAGTTAACTGCAAGGTGACTGCGATCTAACGTACGTTTACCTGAGGTTATTTCAACACAGTCATAAAGATTTTCGGGAATGAAAATAGCAGAGGGGACGTGGCCATGGCAAATGATTTTGAGCGGCCCTATTTTGTGACGTTATAAGCGTAGCGAGAAAAGCAAGCGGAGTGTCTTTCAAGTGGGGTCCAGAACCCGCCTTAGGGGCCCGGTGGGGTCCAGCCCGCGGAGGGGGTCCAGGCCAGGGGGCAAATCCTCCGGAAGCTCCAGAGTTTTAGGTAATTGAAACTGCTAGGGAAAGCGTATTTGACAATGAATTTAAAAGACAAATTGACATTTACAAAGGTACTAGTAATACATTTTAGTAAGTATTTCTGCATCAATGATTTACGTCTTTATTCACCCACCTCAACATTTATGCGCATCCCTTTCAATGCCTTTGTTTTTTTGGAATTTTAACTCATTCGTAGTCAATACTAGGATGAGTTGTCGTAGAAAGGTGTATTGTTTAAAAAGACGAAAAAATTAATTATCGCATTTTCTGTTAATACGAAAAGATTATAGTTACCTGCTCTTAATTTCATAAACTTTCAATTTACCTATGAATTTTCCACTTGCAAAGTTCAGAGTAGACTATGTAATATATATACACTGTATATTTTCGTAGAGCTGGAGGAAGAATGGAAGGAGTTGACCTTTAAGTGCTTTCGTGCATTTTCACACCTCTTTAGGGTCAAGTATTACAAAAAACATCTCTGTGGCAGCAGTACATAAGCATAAAAACTACCGTACTACTATTTAAGATCTAATTGTCTAAAGATGTTGTTTACAAGTAATTCATCCAGTTAACATCCCGGGGCTGATGTTGATCAAATCTGCGCGATTTTTCTTTATTATACATGACTCAACAATGTCTCGTTTTTTTATGTCTTTACAGAACATGATCTCTTTCGCTTCTTTCTAATTCATGGCGTGGTTGCACTCATTCATATGTTGATACAAATGCTAGCATTATTCCCCGTTCCGACTTTATATTTATGTTGCTTTAATCTTCTTTCGAGACACTTTCCACTTTGGCCCACGTACATTTTATTACACTGATTGCAAGGGATATCATATTTGCAGCCACTCTTCTGTTGAGGGGAACTCCTGATGAATATGTTCTTAAGTACATAGTTCTAAAATTTACATTAACATTAAATGGTCTCCTCAATAGCCCAGGGATGGCCATAGACTGGTTGCAGTATGGTAAAACAAGAAGGTTTTCACATTAAACTCACTCTTACGACCAACTTCATAAAATGTTTTTCTTGCTTTACAGAAAGCCCTGTCACTAATATCACAAGGATAGTTAAGACTTGTTGCAATATCTCTGACCTTCTGAAGCTCAGCTTCGAGAAAGGCAAGGCAACTGATCCGCAGCGTCCTTAAAAACATAGACGAAAATACCATCATCGTCGTTCTCGGATAATGGTTAGAATAAAAATGTATGACAGAAATTTTGGCATGGCAATGGGCAATCCGTTATCTCCATTACTTAGTAACCTTTAAGTGGAGTTTTTCGAAATTAGGTACTTGCCAAGGATACTTCTTAAGGGTATCCCTTATGTTAGGTATAAGCTGATGATCTATTTTGTGCTTGGCTTGTTGAAAAAAATAAAAGGGAGCTTCCTAACAGCATTAAATGCCCTAGAAACCTTCTATGAAATTCACTTTGGAAACTGGAGTAGGTAACAAGTTGGAAGTTTTAATTGTGATGAATGATAGAAATTTTGGATTCTCTGTGTACAGGAAGTCTACAACTGTAGGTTCCGACATACATTTTTATTCTAACCATCATCCAAGAACGAAGATGACGGGAGAAAGTGGAAAGGATCCCGAAACAAGATTAAAACAATATAAATATAATGTCAGAACGAGGGATAATGCTAACAGTTTGTTGCAACATATGAACGAGTGCAACCACGCCATGAATTGGAAAGAAGCGAAAGAGATCGTGTTCTGTAAAGACATAAAAAAACGAGACATTGTTGAGTCATGTATAATAAAGAAAAATCGTGCAGATTTGATCAACAGCAGCCCCGGGATGTACAAACTGGATGAATTACTTGTAAACTACATTTTTAGACAATTAGATTTTAAATAGTAGTATGATAGTTTTTATGTTTTTGTACCGTTGTCACAGAAATGTCTTTGTAACAAATAATGATTTATTGTAATACTTGACCCTGAAGAGGTGTGAAAATGCACGAAAGTGCTTAATGGTCGACTCCTTTCATCCCTTCCTCCAGCTCTACGACAACAAAATATCGCTTGTTTAAACGATAGATCGTCAATATACCGTATATATATATATATATATATATATATATATATATATATATATATATATATATATATATATATATATATATATATATATATATATATATATATATATATATATAACTTACATTCATCCTGATGGATCCTGATAAAACTCAAGTTGACGCTTTGTAAATGGAGCATGAATTTCTTTTTTTTTCCTTCTTTTTTCCTTTCTTTCCTTTCTTTTCCTCTTCTTGAGCAAGCGGCCCAGACTAAGCGGCCTTGAGCGGCCCTGACCAAGCGGCTCATGTGGTAAATGCCGCAATGGCCAGTCCACCTCTGGAAAATAGGTCCTTACTTGTGAAATGTGATCCCCTGTTCTTTTGTGAACTTGTTCCTGTAATTGACACAGTTGATGGCCCAGCATTGGGTGCCAGAAGAGGCTTTTATGCCGCTGGTCTCTACAGTTGGTACCGATGCTATTTCTGAAAGCCATTGCTTAATAATGGCGCCTTACGTGCACGCGATCTTCACTTGTCTGTCCAATCTCTCCCCTCTATATCTATGGTGTGACCGACACATGGATGAAGTTCAAACATTCTACGGAACGTGAATTAAGACCAACAACTTTATACCAAGTGCGATTAAATCACCATCAAAAATACAAAAATGTAAGGCTACTTGCTAATATAGAAGGCTCTTTAAATGTTGATTCTGAACATCATGAGATAAATACTATTAAAAAAACCTAAAGTACTGAAAGTAATGACTGAAAACACTGTATTCTATCTGCTGGAGTAGACGGGAGCCTTGAGACTTGCCTTGTTATCTAGCTTCACAGGCTACCTATTACAGAGACAGTAAATGGAAATCTCTCATACAAAGAGGCTATGTAATCCTTCCAAGGAAATAATCACTGGCATACCTGTAAACATCACTAAATATTCTGGATTTCCACAGCACCTTAAAAGTAAAGTAAATTCTCAATAACAAGCATCTATACAAAGTTACACCATTTAACAAAATTTCCAAAATATGATAGTAAATGCAATATCTCACCTGATTTTTAATCTGTGATGGGACTACTAATGATGCATCTCTCCTCAAAATGAAGGTCTTATTGAAGTATCAGCGTATATCCTAAAGCTTTCTTCAAGCCATCAAATGTAGAGAGCTTTCCCACTCCACTCTTTACTAGTTGGGTCAGAGGTGCTACTAGATATTTTGAGTGGTTGTTCACATACTTCCTGTAGTAGCCTGAATCCTAGGAATGGTGTTTGATCATAAGACCTGTTTGTGGTGATAAATGAGGAGATGTGATGGGATTTAAATAACACGTGAGATTTCAATTACAAAGACCCAGAAGGGGGTTTCATTTACACTAGAGGTTTACATAATTTCCTGTTGAATAGCAGAGCAAGCGCTTCAGTGTATACTTAACACTCCCTCTTAAACTTAAGTCGACCTCTAATAACTTAGAATTTCTCCATCCTACTTCTAGAGAGGGTTTGGTAAACAGATCACCAATGTTTGCTTTTGAAGGAACATACAAAAGTTTAACAATCCCTGCTGACTTGAGTGACGTTGCTGCTGTCTCTGCTTTAACCATATAACCACTCACGTTTTCATTCTCCAACATTTGGAGTGTAGTGAGTTGAGCATAAAGATTCAGTGCTTTAGGCATGTTCTTTCCTAGATAATGGTATTTCTTACCATCATATCTCGCATCTTGAATGATTAACGAGAGACTTCTATCGTCCAAAAACCGAACGAGTTCGCCGTATACTTTGCGATTCTTCCCGGGTCTGGGGGATCAGATGCTAGAACATCGTGGAGTTTACGTGTTGTTAAATAGCCATAGAATTTTTCTTCCCACAACTCTTATCTAACCTCATCACCACTAAAACACAGTCAAGAGCTGGGCCCATAACCTGTTTGTTCATAAGACATGTTTGTGTTGATAAATGAGATGTGTGGGGATTTAAATAACACGCAAGATTTCAATTCCAAAGACCCAGGAGGGGTTTCATTTAGAGGTTTACATAATCTCCCACTAGACAGCAGAGCAAGCACATCAATATGAATGGTGAGCTTCAGTTTACTTTATCCTTTAATATACATATTATACTTAATAAATGGTCTCATTTGTGTCTTAGTCTTTGGTGGTGATACTTCCTGAGAGGAATTCTACCTTGCTAAATCCAATGTGACCTTTGGAAAGCAGATAGTCAGTCCTGCTTCCCGCATTTTCTCTGGGTTCTTCCCATGATAGTGAATGAGTCAACACATATCCACAAAATGGTCATCACCGTCAGCTCTAGTTAATATCTCCTTCATCACCCTGTTGAAAGTCACTATTTCGTTCATTAATCCAAACAGTGTCCTCTTTACAGTATCCAACTGATACTGTAAAGACTGTCTTTTCTTTGGATACTTATTCCGTAGGAATCTACCAATATTCCGACAAATTCACCTTGGTGAAAAATTTGTCACTGCTTTACCCCTCATAGCCTCGAGATCTTCCATGGGTTCGTTGTCAAAGGCATGTGGTTGATGGTAATCCACACAGATCCTGTTTAATGTATCTTTCTGATGCCTATCACCAACCACTACTGGCAAATAGTGTGCCGTTGACCTTTCTCTGATACCCATTTTTAGCACCTCTTCAGCTTCTTCCCATATCAGTTCGTATTAGTGTACTGTCAAAGATACATTTCATCACTTCAGCACTGTGTTCTCCCAGTGAAGTTTTTCCTGGACTGATGGTTAATTTCTTTATATTCTTCCATAAACTGCAATATCAGCTTCTAATTCTGCTTTTTTAGGATATGTGCTAACGTTGACATCTTGGTACATCTCTGCTTAACCAGAATTGCCTAGTCCTCATTGGCTTACTCTTTAATGATGGTTGCTCTCAGGCCTCTCTTTTCTTTGACAACATTCCCTCTCAATGTAGATGGACAGAATGATTGCATGTAATCTCTCTTTTCCACCAATTTCAGTCTTGCAGTCCATGCAGTTATCCACCTCCTTGACTTCATATTGCCCTTTCCACTGAAACATCAGTTTGTTAGCTCTTGTTGGTAATAACACTGACACTTTGTCTCATTTTGAACAGAGGATCTATGATAATATTGCCAGAGTGATACTTTCAGCATTCTTGTTTTAGAATACAGACTTCCTCTGGCTAGTCGATACCTCTCTTCCAGGCTATTCCAGAGTTGATACTGGACTCAACTCTTTGATTTTTCCTTTTCCTGGCACATCTTCATTAAAATAGACTACAGTACACCTTTGATCCTTTTACACAGGTTATATGACATTGCAAACAATTGGTTAGTGCTCACCAGATGGTACACCTCCTTTGTTATTTCAGAAGTAAACTAGGTATATCAGTCATTGAGCATTACCTTGGGAAATCCTACATCGATGAACAATTCAAGTAGCATCTCAGTTACTTGTTCAGGTTTAATTTAGGAAGTGCTACCGCCTCTGGATATCTAATAGCAAAGTCCAACCTCTAACAAGATGTACCTGTTAAATCAGCAATGACAATATAAGCCCAATCAGGAACACAGCTACTCTGTAGAATGCTTCTTCATTAATTGAATCTACCTAAAGAGGCATTTTGCTGCCATAGCTCTTCAGTTTAGCCTTCTGGCAAGTGTTGCAGGACCTGTAAAATCTGGTGACATTTGCAATCACTCCTAGCCAGCGGAAATTCCTGGTAATATGGTTGACAGTCTTCTTAGCTTCTAGATGACCCTCAACATAAGGCCAATCACAAACTTCATTACCTTTGCATGATCTACCTCTACTCTAGGATTTGCAGTACTTCTCCAGCAACCTTCCCTTAAAAAAACAACAATAACATATGCCATAAATAACCTTTAACTTAAAAATTTTCTCATCCTTGGTCCTGCATTCTGTGTCACTCTTGGCTAGACTAGGATCCTTCTGCTGAGAGTCTGTTAGCTGCTGTCACTGGACTTGGGCTCTAGTAACAATTGCTGATGTCTCGCTACTGGACTTTTCCAGATCCGTCGCCACATCAATCCCTTGGTTGTCTGTCTTTGCAGTTTCCTTGCCTACCTCATCCTCACCTTTAACCACTTCTTTGTGGTCCTTAGCAAGAGAATTATTTCAAACATGTTTTTAGACTGGAGAGTCGATTAGGTTTATAAGGTTAGTTGTACAACACAGGGCCCATTTGGTTAGAAATAAAATTTGATTTACAAAATTTGATAGGAGAGAGAAGTAACAATATGGAATACTGTTCAGGATTAAATCTGTACCAAATATCTAATTACCTACACCTGATGACTTATATGTTATGAATACTAGGACTCTTCATGTCATTAGTACAAAGTTTTGTTGTCATTAGCTTATGGCAATCCTGCCGCCTATTGCCTTCCCAGTAACGTTGGTCAAAGATTCTGTCATCCTAATTGGTCTGTGCACGAATAAAACTGGAAGTTTAAAGGCTTCTTGTTTTATTACATTACCCTCACAGTCGCTCTGAATGGGCTCGATCTTGCTGTTCATGAATGTAATCTCTCATTTCTTGTCCTTCTAAAGCAGTCTCCCTTTTCAGTTCCATGAGCTTTGCCATCTCTTTGGCTGCGATGATGAAATATACATAAACCCTGACAGAAAAATTACACTGAAGCACTGCTGCTTAAAATATCCTGTCTTGGCCGACATCAGGGTTCTTAAGAGGTAGCGGCTAATGGCTTCATGCCCGGTGTAATTAAAACACCATAAAAATGGTTGCTTGAGCCACGACGACATATCACAGGATGTAATAAGAATTTCTGGCTGATCGTACTACTCCTAGCAGTCAGGGTAATAATATAGAAGGCTCTTTTACTGATGACTCCGAATATCAAGAACTCAAAAAACTGAAAACATCAAAAGTACTGAGCACCGTATTCTTCTTTCTCTATGCGAGAGATGACTTGGGATTCGAGACTTACCTTGCTCCGACTAGTTCCGCTAACTATAACCTCTAATTTAATACCGTTACCACCTCTTGAAGGTCTAGAAATATCTCGAACAAACAAATTTTGTAAATCTTCTATGAAAATCATAGATCACATACCTTTAAACAAAATTAAATAGGGTAGAATTTCATTGGCATCTTACTTAACAAACATTGTCTCTGTAACTCATTTAATTAATTTCAAAATATAACATTCAGCTACGTGAAGGATTGGACTTAAGTTTCGAAACTGTGTTATAAAAAACCACACTAAGAGAACTGCACAAAAGGCAAAATGTCTCTTTCACATAACTCATGTGCTGACAGAAACAACAAACTAAAATAAGTCCATATAAATTACCAGTACAATAATTTCAAATGCCTGACCGAGCTGAAATGATCAATCCATCTCACACAAAGTCAACGGACAAAGTCAACAGAAATCGTCAGGAGCAGAACAGTTAGGGGACCAAATCAACAGATACACCCAGTAGATTCCGAAAAGATGCGCTCCTCCTCTGCCCAGACCACAATTATAGTCGTGATTTACGCTTCTGAAAATTATAAAGCGTAATTGATGAGAGGGTAATTGGAGTTCAAGAACGCGCGACCATTGAAGATGGTTCAGTTGGTTTGGCTTTATGCGGTTCCAGTTCGCCCTGGGCTATTTCTCAGTAACCTTTATTGAATCGCTGTTTTGTTCGTTAGTGTTCTTTGCTATATTTCTAAGACGTATTTTAGAATTTAAATCAATTCCAACTTAGAAATAATTAAAATGTGTAAAAGAGTGTCAGTAAGTATGACTTTAACGAGAAATTCTATTGAATGCATTTCGGTATGATCAAGGTTAACCCTTTATCTCTAATGTTAAATAAAGTAAATTGTGAATATAATTTTTCTAGAGCAAAATAAAGGAAAAACTTGTTTCACGCTGTGTGGATAGTTCATGTACGTATGTTGACGACATGTGTATTTGGCCAGAGAACAAAAATGTAATGAACTTTTATGACAAATTAAGTAGATTAGTACTATCAACAACTTCGCTATGGAAATAGTAACCTGTTTGGATGTCCTAGTAATAGGCTTCAATGCAAGGTTTACAGAACACCCACCAATATTTCCACATGTCTATTTTTACTCAGGTGAAAGCAATAAAGTTAATTAAGAAATCACACCTATGGTTTTAAAGAGCATTACGCAAACCTCTGAATACGTTGATGATGAAATAGATAAGATTAGGAATACAGGCAAGGAATTAAACTTTCTAGACTCTGCATTAGACAACGCATCAGGAGCTGCAAAAAAAGTTTTGTATGTGTGAAGTTGCTCCATTAATCTCAAAAGAAATATATAATGTTTAAATTTTAAGGAAGGTAGTATGGACGAGAAAAAGGCTGTTTTTATGGTTGCTTGTAGTGTCATAAATATTGTGAATTTCTGCCACTCTGTATCAGTCCTCCATTAATGACCTAGAAATGAAGATGAAACAGAGGGCAAGACAAATGGATACCGACAACAAAGCAAAAGACAACTGAGCACCGACAACAGAGCAAGAGACGACAGAGCGCCGACAAGAGAGCATAGGACAGTTGAGCGTCGACAACAGAGCACAAGACAATAGAGCGCTGACAACAGAGTACAAGACAATAGAGTGCCAACAGTGAAGCATAAGCCAATTAAGCGACAAAACACCGATAAGAGAGCTCCGACAATAGAGCGCAAGACAATTAATTGCCGACAAAAGAGCGCCAACAATAGGTTGCCGACAATAGCACGCAAGACAATAGAATGCCGACAGTAGAGCGTCGACAACAGAGCGCAAGTAAATAGAGCGTCGACAATAGAGCAGCAACAACAGAGCATCGACAATAGAGCACCGACAATAGAGAGCAAGATATTAGACCGTCGACAATACAGCGTCGACCGCTGATCACCGACAATAGAGCGCAAGACAATAGAATGCCGACAATATAGTGTAAGACAATAAAGTGCCGACAATAGAGTGCAGTACAATAGAACGCCAAAAATAGAGGGAAAGATAATAGAACGTCGACAATATAATGACGACAATAGAGCGCAAGACAATAGAGCCCCGACAAGAGAGCGCAAGCCAATACAGCACTGACAATAGAGCGCCGACCAAAGAGCGCCCACAACAGATGGCAAGACAATTGACCGTTGACAATAGAACGCCGACAATAGAGCACCAAGAGTGCAAAACAATAGAGCTCCTACAAAAGAGCACAAGACAGTAGAGTGCCCACAACAGAGCGCAAGGGAATTGAGAACCAATGATAGGGCTGTGACAAAAGAGCACCAAAAATAGAGTGCAAGACAACTCATTTCTAAGAAAAGAGCACCGACAAGAGAGCGCAAGAAAACAGAAAGTCGACAGTAAAGCATTGTCAATAGAGTGCCTACAATAGAGCGGCGACAATATAGAGCAAGACAATAGAACGCCAACAATAGAGAACAAGCTAATAAAAGGTCTACAATAGAACGCCAACAATAGAGCACAAGGCAATAGAACGCGGACAATAGAGCACCGAAAAGAGAGCACAAGGCAATAGAACGCAGACAATAGAGCACCAACAATAGAGCTTAAGACAATAGAACGCCGACAAGAGAGCTTAAGCCAATAGAACTTACAATAGAGCACCGATAAGAGAAATTAAGGTAATAGAACGCTGACGATAGAACACCGACAATAGAGCTTCAGGCAATAGAACTCTGACAAAAGAGTACCGAGAGGAGAACTTAAGGAAATAGAACGGCGACAGTAGAGCACCGACAATAGAGCTTAAGGCAATAGAACTTCGACAATAGAGCACAAGGCAATAGAACGCCAACAATAGAGCATCGACATGAGAGAAGAAGGCAATAGAACGCCGACAATAGAACACCGTCAAGAGAGCGCAAGGCAATAGAGTTCCAACAACAGAGCGCAAGGCAATGGAGCGCCGACAATAGAGCAATGATAAGAGAGTGCAGGGCAATAGACTTTCAGAAGTGTTGCCACTCACTAGTTAAATATGGTGGCGGAACGAGCTTTGAAGCTGATGGAAGATCTTCACAGCTCTTGCACAACTCAAAAATATCTTAACAGCAAGTTCATAAACAGTAACTCACAGATTCAAAGCCATTTTTAAGGTGTACTGTACGCTATATTCATTTGCAAATAAAGATTTTTATAAACGGGAGAATTTTTTTTTGATGTTTCAACCTAATACAACATCTCGCTAAATACGGGATTTATTTTTTTTTTTCACAATTTGACAAAACGAAAAGCATTATAATGAGTTTTACGGAAAAGTTCATCCTTTTCCCCACAGGCTTTTAAATTTGGAAAAAAACTAATATTCCAATATATATATATATATATATATATATATATATATTATATATATATATATATATATATATATATATTTGGTTAGTTTCCGCTCCATCGGTCACGCATTCGTATGTTCACCGTTTGCTGACAGTTACATGCTGTTCG